>NW_009222405.1:15946-50429 GCF_000690835.1 Fulmarus glacialis | reverse complement strand
AGATTCTCCTTGGCTCTCTTTTTGTCATATCAGGTAACCTTGGGTACACTATTGAATACACCTTTTTCTAAGGAATCCTTTCTTGTGCCATGCAGCCATGACACAGGTGGAGAGGCTGAAGCCCTTCCTACTCACATGCAAGTTCTGCATTATGGGGTGGATGCAGGTCCTCCTCCTCCTCCCCAGCCAACAGCTGGAGCTCAGTCCCTGCTCTAGCAACACACCACAGCAGAGACACTTGCCTGTGCCTGGCACAGACCCAGTGGGGATGCTCCAGCCTGTGGGGGCTGATGAAGAGGCTCAAGGGAGGACTGAGAGCCCTCTTCCTTCTGACAGGAAATCTGTGCCTGTTACTAACTTAAGCACTGAAGTTAATGCCCAAACCACATATACAGTCAATAGATCTTTTACAGGACGATTCAGGACACTTTGTTCAGGGATGCCTCTCTCTACTAACATTCAGAGATCCTAAATTACTGAATCATGATGGTGTCAGCAAAGGGATAATTTGGGGGGTGCAGGGCAGTTCAGCAGTCAGCAACCCAGACAAAGAGAGTCTATCCTCTGACAGGCATATCCCGCTCTATATGGGATATACACACACCTATGTGGAGCAAAGCAGAGGTATGAATTCCCCTCTGCCAGAATTACAGCACCCGCTGGACAGACGTTTGAGAGCAGGGGCTGGTGGTGTGCTTCAGTGGTCACGCAGAGTCAGCTTCCTCAAATTCAAAGCATCCACAAGTTCAAAGTTGTCACAAGTTCTCCATTACAGACACCTTCTGTAACTTTTCCATTTCTTTCTTTGAAGCAGGCAATTTCTCTGCTTGATTCAGCAGTTGTTTTTCCTTTCTCATTGGCTAGATTCCTTTCTTTAGCTTTCCAAGAAGGGTCTCTTTGCCTTTTCTTGTCTCCTTATGTCTTGAATAACTGCAGGGCAAAAAAGCTTAGTCATTATTTTGGAAGCGGGATGCAAATATGAGTTACTTACACTAACAGTTGATCATGTGTACTGCAAGATATTTGATCTACAATGCCATTGATCTCACTTTATTTTAATGCTGTAGCCATCTATTCTAAGAAGGTAATCTAGACTTTTCCTACTTGCGCACAGTAATACCAGCTATTTAGTAGCTGGGAGATCTTTCCAAAACAGCGATTACACAATTCAAACACTAGCAACTTCTGAATCAAAACAAAGAATGATTGCAGGGTTCTTTTGCATGAATTGAAGACATGTTGTATACTGTGGTTTAAAAACATCTGTTGGCTGGGTTGTATACAGTAAAGATACACAGAACACATGGCACTGTCATTTGCATATAATATGTCACTGCTGTATTAAGAGTGAAGAAATATCACAAAAACCTTGAAAAGCCAGCAGAATGTAAGATGACAGCTGTATAAGTCATGGAGAGCACTGTGGTAACACAGTAAACATTAACAAAACTCTGAGGAACTTAGAAAAGGCACTTGCAGTAAGTTCTCAGTAAACTAGCAAAGAGCTGGTAGCTGAGCTCACACTGGGAAGTTGTTAAAATGGCCTTGAAGGGGGATAGATTACCTTTGTATTTTCTTTTTCCACTATGGTGCACGAAGAAAGCTCAAACAGTAGTTTCAGGTCCCTTCCTGTTCCCCTCATCTTTACAAACACATCTGGCCTTTGGTGATAATAGACCTTTTTTAACTATTGCCAGAGCCTTCTTGTTCATGGGAGCCATGTACCAAAATCTCCACATGGCAGAGAGTCCCAAGAGATCTAGCACATCCCTCAGAGGCCTTATGGGATGGTGAAATCCAGGAGTGATTCACAAGTGAGAGGTGAGAACCAATATCTCCAACATTTGCATTTCTGGATGAGGCTGGGCTCAGTGCACCTCCTCATCTCAGGGAGCCCTTGCACAGTTGGCTGCAGCAGCTCTGGCTGACTCACCTCCTCCAGTAACCAGGGATCAGGGTCCTGGCATCCTTGGCACCAGCACGGTCATGCTGCTGGCCACAGGATATATCCTCAGCTGGAAGGATGCAGCTGAACGCAGGAGCAGCATACTCATGGGTAAACAGTGTTGCAGCCTTGCCAAGGCATATAACTCAAACAGTTATGAAACTGGTCTGATTTAAAAAACAAAAAAGTTTGTTTTGCTTGGTTTTCTGGTGGGCAGGCTTTGGTGATTCACACTTAAAATTCTTTTTCTGTCATTTTGATGCTATGTTTTTCCTCTAAGCAAAGACTGAGATTCTTATACCACCCCTGATTTCAGACCTTAGGCATTTGTGGAGAATACCACCTCCTCTGAAGCTGTGAGGGCTTTCAGTATTTCTGCACAGGGTATTGCATTTTCAGGAGCTGGGGTGAGAGTGCACAACTCCAAGCCTGGTCACCAAAAGGCATTTGTAAATCTTTACTATACGTGACAGTCCTCATCGAATTCATGCTGCGGCTAGTTTTACAAAGTCACTTCTTGAATTAGCTGTATACATTACCTTGAAGAAGATTGTCCATCTGACTTCCTTTCGATAAAGGGGAGAGAGGGGGTATTTTTGATTGCTTGCTGCCCTACTTGAGGTAGCTGGGGAATCCCTGAAAGCAACAGAGCTCTGCTCAGCTAGTTTTCTCCTCTCCTACTTTCTCTGAGCACATGCCTGCCTGTGGCAACTTCAGCTTAATTGATACCAATGGGACTCCAGCTCCCGCTGACCACAACCACAGCTCCAGCTCCAGAACTGGGGCCTGAAGTGGCTTGTGGCTGGGTCCACGAAGGCATCTTGATTAAACCACTTCAGATTTAGTACAAACCATAATTTGACAAAGATTTGTGATTTTCTGAATTTGTTAGAAAAATCCAAGACCGACATTTGGCATTTGGGCTTACAAAACAATTGTCCATGAGAGTGACTAATTCCCAGCAATGCCCGCAGGGAACACTTCACATGAGCATACACAGCCTATGGTGGTTATATGTTGAAACAGAATCCCTACAGCTGATAATGGGGTAAGCACAGTATGGTTTAGGCAGTTTATAACTTTAGCCAAAGCATTTAAAAAGGGAGGTTAAATCTGTTTAAACTTATTTCTGTAGAGATCAGGTGTGGTGGGACAGAGTTAGTTGTCCACCAGATCACTTATGCACTAACATCTTCAATTCAACCACAGTGATTTTCAAGCATGTCATTTGCCAAAACAAAAAAGCCTACAGCACTGTTAATATTAAGTCTAATGATCAGTCTGTTAAGTCTAATGCCTTAACTGGCTGTGTTGATGAGTTTAGAGGATCAGATGTTTAAAGACTCCACCAGTTTGTGGAGACTCAACTAACACTGCTGCTGACTTCTTTCTACAACAAGATGGTTCGTACCCTTGACTCACAGCATGAAATGCAGCCCCTCTTACACTTCTAGGCTCTGTGTACAGCTGGCTGCTGCACAGTATAATCCAGGATCACTGCTCAGGGAACAGCTTTAAAATCTACTCACTCAGCAAATAGCTGCCAGGAGTTGGCCAAGAGGAAACATAAAGGGTAGAGGTGTGTAACAAACCTGGCTCCGTTCATGTGGCTGTAAAGAGGAGTTAGCTGCCGTCCTGGGTCTCCTGCAGGAAGGTGTTACAACCTCTGTTTCACAGCTGGCAGGGGTGCCTTCCTCCTGTCAATGCACAGGGAGGTGGGCCATGCCACGCCACTACCAAAGCACGCAGCCCTTGTTTTGCTTCACATAAACAATCCTTGGCATGGATTGTAACATGCTTTTTCCCCATTTTTGCAGCAAATGCCCTGAGCAGTAGAGCACTGCCACAGAGTCATGTTTCTTCTCTCTCTCCATTATGTCCCCAGTGGATCCGAGGAAGTGGTCCTGAAGCTCAGGCATGCATGCCCCCCTCCAGCTCCCACACCTCTTGGACATGCCTTGGTCTTACCCACCATGGCTCTTCCACAGCCCGGGCAGGTTTCCTGCTCACCAGGCCAGTGTCTCACAGAGTTGCTGCTCCTTTTCCTCTGCTTGAAGTGGGAGTCCTCCCTTATGAGGATTTTGTCAGTCAACGAGCATTAGGAGATGGTCAAGTGGCTTGAACCATCCCAGGTACCTGGGGGTGGTATTTACACACAATCTGCTCAGATCTAGCGAACAGGGGCAGCCCTGGGCACTCATAGGAATGGAGGTTTTAGCACCTAGAGAACCTGAGGTTTTCCAAGTAGGGCACGTATGAACGTCAGGCATCTCTAGGGCTACGTAGCAGCTGAGCAATTTTGGCTCATCATCCTACTGAAATACAGAATTATAGATTCATAGAACCAATAGAATGGTGGGCAGGGACATCTTTCACTAGATCATGTTGCTCAAAGCCCCGTCCAACCTGACCTTGAACTCTTCCAATGATGGGAGATCCACAGTTTCTCTGGGCAACCTGTTCCAGTGTCTCACCACCCTCGTTGTAAAAAAAAGTCTTCCTTATACCCAGTTTCAATCTACCCTCTTTCAGTTTAAAATCATTGTCTCTTGTCCTGTCACGGCAGGCCTCAGTAAAAAGTCTTTCTCAGTCTTTGTTATAAACCCCCTTTATATATTGAAAGGCTGCAATAACGTCTCCCTGGAGCCTTCTCTTTTCCAGGCTGAATAACCCCAACTCTCTCAGCCTTTCCTCACAGGAGAGGTGTTCCATCCCTCTGATCATTTTTGTGGCCCTCCTCTGGACACACTCCAACAGGTCCATGTCTTTCCTGTGCTGAGGACGCCAGAGCTGGATGCAGTACTGCAGATGGGTTCTCATGAGAGCAGAGTAGAGGGGCAGAATCACCTCCCTCGACCTGCTGGCCACACTTCTTTTGATGCAGCCAAGGATATGGTTGGCCTTCTGGGCTGCAAGAGCATATTGCCTGCTCACATCCTATTTTTCATCCACCAGTACCCCAAGTCCTTCTCGGCAGGGCTGCTCTCAATCCCTTCATCCACCAGCCTGTATTGATACCGGGGGTTGCCCCGACCCAGGTGCAGGACCTTGCACTTGGCCTTGCTGAACTTCATGAGGTTCACATGGGCAAAATTCTCATTCCTGTCAAGGTCTCTCTGGATGACATCCCTTCCTTTAAGTGTGTCAACCGCACCGCTCTGGGTGCACTCAATTCCACTATGTCATTGGTGAAGATATTAAATAGTATTGGTCCCAGTATGGACCCTTGAGGGACACCACTTGTAACAGATCTCCATTTGGACATTGAGCCGTTGACTGTAACTCTTTGGAAGAGTCCATCCAGTCAATTCCTTATCCATCTAACAGTCCATCCATCAAACCCATGTCTCTCCAGTTTAGAGGCAAATATGCATTTTTCTTTCTTGCATGAGGCCTCAAAATACTGGAAAAAATATCCTGTTGGGATAGATTGAGCAATGGCAATCGCTACTACCCCCAAAATGTCTCAGTTTAGTCTGTATTAGATGTTCCATCCATTATTACAATTTCAGAAATTGACATACTTTCAAAATCTATTCTCAATTTCTAGGGAAATTTATAGGCGTGGTATCATGCCTATTCCTCTTACCGTTGTTGTCTTCCTTATAAAAAATTTTCAATAACAACAATTTTAATTCAAAGTATGAACTAACAGACTGAGGAAGGATATCCAAGTCCAGTCCTGTGTCTGTCTTTAGTCTGTTTCTCTTTTCTCTGCACAGATTCCTTGGGGTTTGGCTCTGGCATAAAAAATTAGCGCTGAAATTTATGTTGATTGATATGTTTCTTTTGGTCTATTTTTCTTTTACAAGAGAAAAAAATATTTTTCTGCTAAATATTTAGGATTTTGCCCGCGTTCCTCAAGAAACCCAAGCAACTAGAAGCCCAGTTCTACAAGCTTTCTCGAGTGTCATCCTCACTTAGCCATGGTTCCCTGGAGACAAGGGGGAATTTGCGTGAGAGAGGACTGTAAACTGAACCCTGAGAATGGAAATGCAATTTTTAAACAAGCAAAACCGAAGCATCAATGTGGTTGACATTGCTTCCCACTTTGGATTATGTATTGTATATAATCCAATTTAGACCAGTCAAGGAGGGCAAAAGACTTTCGTGAGCCAAAACCCAAGCAAGGAGAGAGCCTAAATCCTGTGAGATTTTGTTTGTATTTCAGAAACTAACCAGAGAGGAAATGCATTTAAGAAAACCAAATTCCATTACTTAGAGCTGACCTGCGATTCTTGCAGTCTCCTTACACCCAATCTGCATGTTCCCTCTGGCTTGCACGCTACCGTCTCTGAAGTTCCTGCTACTAATCACTACAATATGGAGTCTCTAGCCTTAATGTTAACATTAAATGTAGTGGCTTTCAGCTGTAGCCCTCCTAGCATTAAGAAAATAAAACCCCCGCTAAAAGCCATTTTCAGCCTCATGTCGGCAGGGACCACAGGGACCACCAGCAACTGTCTTGTACTGAATTTTGATTTGTTGCTTTCGCCTTTCCCCCTCTGACATGTATTTTTATAGGGTTTGCAGCTATGGAAACACCAGAACAGCAAGTCAATCTCCCATAGGTTGGCATCCAGGCTTCTGCGGTGCCCAGCACCTCCTTCACGGTTCAGAGTTGGTCCTAAGCATTGCCATTAGTCTGTGTATGGCTGGCTGTGAGACAGATACTATGAATGTATACAGCCATGGAAACTCGAAGACAAAGAAGACCAAGAGACCTATGCAAGGTGGCTTTTTCCATTTTAAAGGTGGTAAGACTCTAGTTTTCAGACTTTGACTCTACTGAAAATGTCCCCATCCAGTGCAACCTCCTTAATAGTGAGAGACAACTAGCTTTTAGAGACCTTCATCCTTTGTGGTGGCTGCCTGTTCATCACATGCAATCTACCGCTTTCCCTTCCCCATCGCCCTTCTGACACTGAAGGTTTTCAGCTATTCCATAAAAATCCCTGAGCAGTCCTGGTGATGTATAGCTCAGAGCTAAGGTGGAGGCAGAGGAGTGCCTGAGCTCTGGCTCCGTCAGATGTCGAAGCGCTACATCATGATGTGACTGAAGACTGGAAGAGGTAATTTTTGCTGTAGCTCTGTGCTGGTACCTGATCTGTTTGCCAGTTCAAAAGGGAAGGGGATGCCTCAGCTCACCTGAATGCTGAGGGTTTGATCTTTGTCTTTGTCACGGTGGGTGTTAGCTGCAGCGCTGAACAGATACGTGATACCACACATTCACAGGCATAGCTTGCAGTCTACCTGTCAAAAACCTCATTACTTCAGCAGCGGTACACGCTATCCTGCCACAAAAGTGACATAAGAACAAGTCTGTGAAGTGGAGCCTTTCCCACTGTGTGGAGTGGGCTTTTCCTTCTCCATCCTCCCCCCCTTTTCCCTCCCTTGGCTGAGGGCAGAAGACAGCCCTTCCCCTTGCACAGGTTATCAGATAGGCCAGTTGTCTGAGCACTTTGCTATACTTTCTTGGAGTACTTATTTAATATAATGAGCTCTGAGAAGCAGGTTGTGTACCTGAAATGTAGCTATTTCTGATCTGGGGTATGTTTTAAGAACTATCATGTACTCCTCTGTAAGGACAATTTCAAACTGAAGACACAGAAAAAATATTAATTAGAGACTGAAATCCGACTTGATATTTCAAATGGAGACGTGCATAGCAAGGAGCTGTTTCTGCACATTCACCTCCTTTTCCCATCAGTTCCTTCCGCTTACCGCTGCAACTGAGACCCTTGGTCTCTCATCAGATGCTGGCAGCCAAGCCACCGGGGCTGGAGCATCTTTGTTCCCATCTGGTACCACTCCTGCTCCAGGCAAGAGCACCATGAGTTCACAGGATCTCTGCAGAAACAAACAATTTCCTGAATAATATTGACTTCTTAATGCAGCTTTAGCTTGTCCCTAAAAGCTTGCTATGCGGGGCCCAGGGATGATGACTGGGCAAAACTCACAAAGGACACGCGGTGGCCCTAGCATGTTTGAGTACTATCATAAGTATTTTAAGTAATAATAGGGCTGGGTATAATACATGTGGCTTAATCACATGTGCAAGAAGTCCAGAGGGGAATACAGGTGCATGCAGCCAGGCATGCAGAATAGGGCTCTCTTCTCTCCTGCTTAGAGCTGCAGGATGGGACCTGAGATGTGACAGGGTGCTGTGCAGGCCTGTGGTGGCACCAGAGAGGAACGTTGGGCACTGCACAGGGAAGTGGAAGAGTTGAGCAGAGTAACGCTGATGGAGAGGAAGAGGAGAGAAACCAGCCCCCCTCAGCTCCCTGCGGGATCCCACCTGTCCGTGCATGTCTGTGGTCATGGACAGATGTCCCCTCAGTAGACAGCTGCTCATTGGAGGCTCTGCTGCTCCTCAGCTGTTCCTCACTGCTCCTGGGAAGAGGAACAACTTGAGGGAGAACGTTCATGCCCACTCCTGGGAAAAGCAGGCAGGTTGCCTCACACAGAGCTCACTGGAGTACTGGTTTTGCCCCAGGTTTCAAACCAACCTGTCCACCAGCAGAGCTGTGAGGGCAGCAGCCACCAGCTGGTGAGTAATGAGGGGCACCTTGGCAGGGCAACATCTTCCCCCATGGCACCTGGAGCTACAAGAGGTTATGTTTGGCCACAGCCTATATCGGCGCAAGATAGCCAAAAGGGAGTCTGACCTAGCTCAATACACGTTTTGAAGAAAGCCAGACGACAGCGCGCATTGAACTGACTTAGTCTCCCTACAGATTTCCCATAAATTTGGCCTCTGTTCACCCAGCTGTTCCTCTGACAGTGTGGAGAAGAGGGCTAGAGGTAGGCAGACCTCAAAGAAGACCTTCTGAAGTCCACTCTGCAGGTGACTGTGTCTTGTCCTCATGAAGGGCTGGATTTGATGGCCTAGTAGGTCTTCTCCGTCCCATGACACTGTGATCCTACATGGCTGTAGTTGATGTTCCCTCCTCTTCCCTGCCTGGAGTCTCCAACTGCTCTCCTGCCTCTGTCGCCTGGGAGGCTGAGTGTTTCTGCCAAGGCAGCTGCTCCATATGAGATCTGACACCGAAGGAGGAGGGAATTTTATTCCCCTGAACAGAAAACCCTGTGTAAATTCAGGAGTGCCAGGAAGGAATATTCTTGGCTTGTCTTTCATCTGCACTGTAAATGATGTATCTAGTGAGTGGTGAGTGGTGATAGCGAGTTGCATCCAAATCCTAATCAGCCAGAAGTATGGTCACAACCAATAAACTAATGAACCCCTGCAAAGTCCAGCCTCCCAGGAGGGGTCAAAGCCTATTTATACAGAGTGAGAAAAGACCTCTCTTTCACAGGCCCTGGAACAGCAAACGCAGATTATTCACTGGCACTTGCTTTCCCTCTGCGGAGCAGGGGGGAAGAACAATTGGCCCCTTCTTCCCTGTTACATGGCACCAGAATATTTGGGGTTAAAATGAAGCAATTTTTTCATGAAGAGTAAATTAGGAGGGTACTCAGCTATTTGTGAATTTGGGTTGAATTTCATGAGTGGTTCCTGTTGGATAAAAAAAAGGGAAGAGTGGGTTTGAGAACATCACAATGTTTTTTTTGGTTGCAATAGTTCTGAAACGAAACATTTGGTTTCAGAACAATATTTTCTATTTGAAATGCCACCTTTAAAATAAGTTTAAAAGGATTTTAAAAACAGGTTTTGCAATTTCAGAAAGAAGTAGATCTTTCTCTTTGAAGTCAAGGGAACCATTTAAAGTTAATCTCAGATGACTGCTTTTTCTTTTCAATTAGCTTTGCCAACTGCTGTCCTCCTCCCTGCTGTGTGTTTCACTTTGGTTTGGCAGGAGCTGGCTCCATGATATCTGCTCCTTTCCTCTTCTCCTTAATTTCCTATATCACTCTCTAGGCCAAATGGGCATTATTCACCCAACCCAGTTTAAGTCTCTTTGGACTAGAAAAGAATCAGAAAACGTTTCTGGAAGAATATTATTTCAATTTCATTTTTTTCGAAAATGAAAATTACTGGAGCCCTTAGGTTTCATGATCTAGTAAAACACATTGAGGATTTTGCAGTGACCGCAAGGTTACACAGTTCGCCTGATCGAAGAACAGGTAGATTTGGCTCAGGAAAAACCTTGGGTCACTGCAGATTCAGTATTACTGATTGTCACTGTTCCAGGGGAAGCAACTTCCTCTTAATATATTCCTCTATCTAATTAAAAATTTGGGGTTTTTGACAGCCCTCTGAACACTTCTAGTCATATGTTGAAGAACCATGGGAACCCAATTGGGTCTACCTATCTTGTGTTTGGATGACTCCTCAGCAAGCAAAGCCTGCTTGTATCATCATTGGCATCAAAACCCCAGGTGCTTCCTAAGCCTTTTGGGTGTATCACAGCACCATAGTCCGAAAGGGTTGCAGTTGCTTTCACACTTACTTCACTGGTCTGCTGTTGGACTTCGAGTCACCAAAAACTTGTTATTTCTTCACTGCTGTAACTCAGTTGCATCCTGTTAACAAAGAGCACCAAGGCTTTGGGTAACGAGGAACACACAGTTATGGCATTTGCTATGGTTGGCAAAATGCTGTAACCATCTGATCCCAGCAAATGTGTGCCTGGCCTTACTCATAGAGCTCTCCTCTGTAGCCCAGCCTTGCTCTCCTTTACTTACGTATAAAAAACCTTTGATTTAAATCCCACCTCATTGAAATCAGTGGCAAACCTCTTATTCTGTTCAGAAGTGAAGATCTCACATGCATTCCAGGGAGAAAAACTCCTTCCTCTTCATAGTTTGCACTTCATGTTACCTGGTGTTAAATGATATCCAATGATATTTCACTGACACAGTGAAAAAGAAATAGGGATCAGGTAAATGATCGCAAACGAGCTGTAGCTAGAAGATCAAATGTGACCACAGCATGATTAAACAAAGAACCTACATGATTTGTAACTGTCAAGTGGAGATGTTGATTTTTCATACCAAATAATGCATTTCTTGGAAACTGAGTCTAGACACACTCAACCATCGAAAAAAGCGACTTTTTTAAAAGGGATGAAAAGGAATTGCTAACACTGACCTAAGCAGCTGATGGAGTTTTCTACTCTTGAAGTCTTTAAATAAAAGCATCTTAATAAGAGATACACCTTTGTGTAGCCAGGGTTTTGTTGCTTTCTGAAATGATACTTGGAAATTCTCAGACCATGCATACAGAGATGAGACCAAATACTAAAGGTGCTTCTGCTTTTAAAACTTGCAATTTTTTTCTAAATAACATCACTGGTGCATGTGCAACTCGTGCTATATTTCTGATCATTAGAAATTATGTGAATTATTTTCTTGATTGTCAACCTATGTATTGTATAAGAAAAACGTGTAAACTCTTTTCAAATGTTTTGTGTTTACAGAGCTGCCATGTTACACATTTTGTGAGCATTTTGTGAACACACAGTGCTACAGGGATGGGGAATAATACTGCAGACAGGACTGAAAAGATAATCCTAGTGACTTTGTACTGTTTCTACATAAATCAGCAATACTTTGGAGGCATATTCTGTACGGTAATGCCTCCTAAAAGTGTTTCTGAATCTTCATTTTGACCCTTTTTTGTCTGTACAATAAACATTTTTGCCCAGAGAGTATCCTTTTACCTTTTGATATCTGACCTTTCACAAAGAAAAACTTAGTAGTGTGCTGTTTATGCATTAGGAAATGTGATGCTTATCGCACTTCCCTTGCTTCCCTATTTTGTTGGAACTCAGCAAATGGCTCCCTAATTATTTCTTTATGAGTTAAACCAGATCATTTTCTTGTGTGGGGATGGGTCAGTCTAAAAGCCCAAGCAAGTGAAATCTTGCTCCTTTTAGGGCAAAAAAGGCTTTCACAAAGAAAATACAAGAACAGTAGCATGTTGTCATTGTCAATATCAAAGCAACCATTTTCTCCAGGTAGAAATTGAACCTTAAATCAGCAGATACGAAAGCATTAAAGAAACTGCTATTTTTCATGGAAAATCTCATATATGCAAAAGCTGAATTTTACACAGCTCAACAAAATACCTTGTTGTCTTCTGTCCAGAAGAGGAACCACTAATAAAGAATCAGTACAGTTATGAAGCCCGTGGCAAGTGTCGGCAAACAAGGAGCTCATCCAGGGGCTGAGACTGCAGGTGAGAGGAGGCAGAACAATTCAGAGGCACCGGCGTGACAGTGAAACGGGCAGGCGGGAGGGCGACCCGGTGGGCTCCAGTCCCGGCTCATCCCGGGGATGAGACACATGAACGTGCGACGTTTGGCTCCCCCTCTTGGCGGGTTATTAGTTGTAAGGGAATGGATTAGAGTTCCCTTTTTTTTCCTTTCTGAAAGCAGATTATTAGAATTTCCTTTTGGAAATAGTTTCAGCTTAAACCAGAGCGTTTTGTCCAGTGATTCAACATAAAGCTATTTCATCCCTCTTTAAACAAATGGCCTCCACTCTTGTTTTGCTCTTGCTCTCTCTCCTGGAACTATCTTGCGCTAGTTTCTATGACCTGTTGTTTCGCATTATGAATAAATTGGTTTTCTTCACTTTAGTTATCCCCTAATCCCTTTTAGGCATATGATAGTTTTGGAACTTTATACAGTGTCTCTGGTTAATGTACCTCTGAGAACTTAGATAAGGCTGATCCTTATTTAGCCTGCATTCAGTAGAATTACATAGAGCTATTTTTGGCTGAGTGCCCTTTTAATTTTCCAAGTTCTCAAATGGAGTCATTTAAAGTATAAAAATGTATGAACATCTTTCCTCTGAACTAAATGGCACTCTTTTTCTTGGCTTAATTTCCTTTGGAAGTAAAAGTTATACTATGCTTCACTGGTACCAACAATCAGTAATGTAGTATAGGTTGCCAGACGTAAAGATTAGATAAGTATTTGAATTTCCAGTAGTGTTTTCATGGAATTATCTATATGCAGCTCATATTCTATTTTGAGAGCCCAGCTGGGCTAGCAACATTAATTATATTTCTAATCTAAAAGGAAATGATGTTTGCTAAAATGGAGGGACTTGAAATCTATTTGATGTGTATTTATACTTTTTAAAAATCAGCCTAAGGATCAATATTGATGTTGGTCCTGAATGTATTCTAGAACCTGAGAATCCATTAAAGGTGCAACATTCACATTGCACAATTTGCTCTAAATAGCCCAGAATGGGAAAAGCGGCATTTAGTTCCTCCTAACTGAATTTTCTTTCAACGTCAACCTATGATCTCAGTTACTCAACACTAGAATAATAGTGACTTTTGAATAATGATCAATTCTGCTCTAAGAGGTAACCATGTAAAACTGGCCCAGGCTTCCTCATCAGAACTATTCCTTGAATGCACTGACTCATTTCTGCAGACTGAGGACAAAAATAGCTTTTTACTCCTGTCATTGTGGAAGAGCCAAGGCAACTTGGAGACATGGGGCTGGAATCGATTTCTCTCCTGCATCATCTATTTTGAATGAAGTGAAAAATCTTCATTTTTAAAAAATGTTTCCTGAAATTTACATGTTTTTCAGCAAATCTCTGTTGCAAGTAGTCAATCTTTCCCCCTCCTTCCCTTTTAAATCTTTTGTTCACCAGTTGAATTTTCTCAGTCTCACTCTTCCACTAGGAGGAAGCTGCTGGTACAATTCTATATTTATAAACCTAAACCTATTAATATCTCACTTTTTCAAAAAAACCAATAGCGGAATTCTCTTGCTGGCCAAGCCAGCTTAGACAACTTTTAGAGAAATATCAGTTTTGGCTCTTTCAGAGAGGATATGCAGAAAGCTCCTTGAGTTCCAGAGCTGAAATACTCAGCAATCATAATTCATAAAGAAAGTCCTCAATTACTAATCTTGTTGTGTACTTATGTAATGGCTATAGGAGTGCTTGCCCAGGAGGGAGGGAAATGAAGAAGTCCGGTTGGTAGGAGTTCACTTTGCCACCCTGGGAGGTGCAAGAATGTGTCAATGAGCAGGGCACTTTGCCACTGTGTTTCATATGCTTTTTAATCCTTCCAGCCAGATCTGCTGCTAGGTCTGCGTGTGTGTGTGAGGCATGAACCTGTTCTTCCCCTGTCCTCAGGGGAGGATCAGGAGCAATGAGAGTGTCAAACAATACCTGTGCCTTCTAGGTCTGTTTTGGCCAGGTGCATTTCATCTCATCAGGACCAGATGCATTAGGAGTAAGGTATTTTTTTCTTGCCACTCTTCCCCTACACATTGCCTCCAACCCCTCTCCTCAGTGGATATTTGAAATTTCAGAATTATACAGCAAAACTGCGTAGCTGAGCAGCTCCTGAAGCTGGGAGCACTCCGGGTGCAGACTTCGCATGGGCTGTGATGAACAGGCACAGTGTTAACGCACCCGGTGCGTTTTGCAGGGTCTTTTTGTGCTTCGACCTCAGAAGGTTTCAGTGCTCTTCAGAGAGTGTGTTTGTGTAGTCAGGAGTGTGTGAGGGTGGGAGGTGAGACTGTGTCGCTTTATATACTACTTATTTGTTTTTACCCACTTCCTAAATCGTTCACCAGAGCCTCAAGGGATCATTAGTTTGATATAAAGCTAATAACTTGTGTATCTTTCCAGTATTTAGGTAAGTGGAAAAGAGCCCATTTTCCTAATCTCATTGGCATCTAGATTGTGTTTTATGGATTTTATCATATGGAACTAATATTTCAGAACATTTCAAAAAGGCTTTGCTTAATGCAATCCAGCATTGCTGATTATACTGGCCAATTTTTACAACATTATGAAACAATTAAGATGATACATATGCAATATGAATATGGCATAAGTAAAATATGAGCTGAGCAACATGATGGTGGACAGACCTATTTATGGGACACTCTTTGCTGGATATTTGACTGAACAAAGAGGGACAAGGACGAAAGAGCTGGGAAAGTGCTTCTCTGTAATCCTGAGGCCCATGTACATACAACACGTTCAAATGTGTGCAAGAGACAGCGGTGCGCAAAGGTCCTTATCAGAGCTGTCCCTTCTGCAAAGCCTTGCTGAACTCCTACAGAAAACCTGCAGGACTGCAGGAGTTTTGCCCTTCCAGCTCCATCTGTGTGGCTGAAGCCAATGTTAAAGCCATAAATATTGCTCAGAAAATTTGGTAGGTATTACACTGTTGGACTTAAGGAAGAACATGAGTTTGCCAGGCTGCAGGCATGGAGGCATGAGAAGGGATCTGCCCTGGGAACCTTTCTGGGGGTGGTGGAGAGCAAGGTGGCCTGCAAGAAGAAGACAATGTCACTGGGAATGAGACAACCTCTCACCCAAACCAGCCTGTGCAGAGTCCTCCCAGCAGTGTGCTGGGTTTCAGTGCCAGGGGTAGGGGTGAGGAGAGAAACACAGGCGCACATGCACACGGCCAGACCCTTTTTTTATGCCCCCAACCCTTTCAGGCGAACATGGGCAGAGAGTTTCCAAATGAAGCTGTGGAAAGGGCTTACCCCAGGCAGTTCCCTTACTAAGTGGCAAAGCAGTAGTTTGCCTGCATTTCATCCCCTGATGGGTTTGGCAGGCGCTTCTCCACACGCTAAAGGGCAGCGGCAGGGTAGGTTCCCCAGTTCTGTATACACAGCAAGTTAGCCCAGTATCAGACACTTTTGCAGGGCCAAAAGTGAAAAATACTGGGGTCAGAGAAAGAATAGACGTAGACAATGTGTCTGTTGGTAAATTATTCGAATAAAAGCTGACAAGGAATCTTGTGTGTGTGCTCTGTGCAACAGTTTTAGCATTGTAAGAACCTGTTCTCCCATGCATGGTGCCTGGCAGGAGTTTAACACTGATGGTCTCATGGCACTGACTGCCACTGCTCTCCTGAAGGCACAAACAGTGCATCTACTGCTCCTATTTCTACAGCCTTGCAGCAATTTCATGCATCAAAGTCTAATTGCAGTCTCTCCCCCTCTTCACCTTTGTTGCCCCGGGACCTTGTGGGACTCTAAAAGTCTCTCACTTCATTTTCCTTTAAACAGATTACTTCTGGACATTCAGCTGTGGGAGGGGAATGGGATTCTGGCAACTTTAATGAAGTCCAAGGGTATTTAGGTTCAAGTGATGACAAATGAATGTAATTAATATATTAAAGTATGAGTCTGTAAGTACTCCCACCCTCGAAGTAGTTTTGCTTGTTTTTAAATACAGTTTCAAAACATAATTCATTATGTGATCTGAGGGGATCTCGAGCCAATTTCCACTTGGATCCACATCCTAGAGGACTGTAAGGAACGTGTTATTCTGCCTAGCACCAGGGATAATGCGTGCTTCTCAAACTGAGTTCATGTGAATTGCTTTCAAGTAGCCGTACTCAAGCAAGCAGCTGGTTGGACTAAAAGCTCCAGAGAAGGCATCTCTGAAGCCTCAGGCACACATGCAGTCAGATCTGTCCCAGCTCTTCCTGGCAGTCACTGCTTTCACTCAGATGCAGCTTTTGGTTTGAAAAGACTTGCTTGCCGGCACCACCAGCCATGGCAAAAGACATAAATCCTGCCCTAGATTAATAGCCTCATATTTCAGAAAGATGATCCACACCACTGGCCTCCTGTACCTGAGTACCTGGACTTTCTAGTCCCAAACTCGGTCCCAGTGGCTGTATTCAAAACTCTGGCAGAATTCTCAAAGTGAACGAGGACTTGGATTTCACTTTAAATGTTTTCAGGATTTTTTTCTTTGATCTTTAGGATCGGTTGATCTTTGATCTTTATTGATCTTTACTGATCTTTATTGTTTGCTCCATTCATTTACACATTTACCACCATAAGACATAATGTGTTTGGATTGCACAAGATCTTTTGCTGACAGGGAGCTGACATACACATCTTTTACCTTTTTGGGTTTGTCTTTTATTTCCTGGGTCTCAGGTTATTCAAAGAACATGATTCAGAGGGTGAGTCAGAGCAGGAGTCTTATCAAGGCAGTCTGAATTGCCCTTGATTGCCTGTATCTCTAGAGATAACTTACAGAGTCTATGCTGACTGGCATCCCACACTGATACAGTAGCAGTAGTAGTAGTGTTCCGTCATCCACAGGGTAGGAAAATTCTCCTGATGACCTGGAAAATTATGGCACAGCAGAGAAATATTTGTTAATATATCTGTAGACAATATTATATTTCTATATAGAGAGAGGCACTAAAGCATTAACCACTAGTGAATGAGTCCAAACCCAGGAAGGATGACTGTTTAATGAAAACAACACTCTTTAACAGGCTTATGTTATTTTAAAACATATGCCATGCTGAATGTATCTTGACTTATTCTTTCATTGGGAACTGTTCAACTGGATTGCATTTGCACACAAAATTTGAAAATGCAAAATGGAATAGATGGAGCAAATATTTTAATTAAGGCTTCTTAAAGTATATAGAATGCAAAGCACAAACAGCCAACGGTTGTGCATGCAGTTTACATGGTCAACCTGATTCAAAATTAAAAGTCCTCCAAAATTTTCGTGCATCGTACTATATGTTGTGTGCAAATACTCTTTATATTACAAGTGCTTTATACCACACAAAACTAACCGGATCCCATCTCTGCTTCAATTAAAAGTCTGACAACTCCCCCCAAAAATAGCTACAGTGATTTCAGTAAGGAAATCGTCATTAAAAAAACCACTCCCTGAACAGTAATAATATTAATATATCCCTCTGGTCAGTTGTAAAAATAATGATTTTGTATTTCCCAATGAAAATTAAAATATCAAGTTCTGAGATGTGCACTTATGGTCTAATAAAATATTTACTTGGGCTTGTAACAAAAATGGAAATAATAAATGCATGCAATTTCTGAAAAAATGTAACTTTGTACCATTCTAAATATTTCATTATTATTTATCCAGAAAGAAATATGGGAAGGCCTTTATAGTTGAGACAGCAGGTGTCTTCATAAACTCTTGGACTCAGCTGAAATAAACAGGACAGATTCTGTTTCTAATTACAAGAAAATTTTCTGTAACTTCAGCTTGGAAAGGCCTAAATAAGACTATCCCCCTCTTCCCCAGCCCGACTGTGCCTGCTTGCTGCAATACACGTTCTATGTGATATCAGCGGGCAGTGACCGCGCAGCTGCTCAGCCTCTCCCCCACCTCACAGCTGGGCGTGGCTCTGCAGGTTACAACTACATTAAGATGATTGTACTTGATATTAAACTAGTACTTTCTGATTTGCATCAACAATCTAATCTTGAGATCTTTTCTCTGAAATAAGACAGGCAATGAACGACCCAGGTATTTGCTATGCCTACTGCAGTTGAGTAGACGTGGCAGCTGTCTATAGGACAGGTGACAGTTTTTATATACTCACATCTCTCAAAATATTAACTTCTCAATTGACATTTACAGTAATTTTTTCTTACCTTTTGGGTTTGGAATTTTTTGCAGTTGCTGCTAAACCCAAGCTTTTGATTTCCCAGTGGCTGGGACAGGTACACTCCTTCATTTGCAGAAATATTCAAACTCCTCTCTGAAATGAAAATGGCTAATACTTGAAGTTTAGTTTAGCTCAGACAAAAACTAAACCAACAGAAAATGTAAAACCCAAGAAGGTTTTCTCTTAACAGGGCTAATAAGGCAGCTGCCAAGGTTCTTGCATAATTTAAAGAAGGCCTGCCCACCCGGAGGTGGATCCACAGCCTGGAAATCCCAAAGCTTTTCACTGACTTCAGCAGGTCTGGGATCAGCCCTTTTGCAGTGTTGCCATTTCTTCTCCTGCTCAGGCTTTGCTTCTGGGGCAATTTAACAACTGAGGCTCAGGCTTACATCATGCCATACAGAAATTTTGGTTCAAGCATTAACATGAATTCAGCTGTAGTAGAGAAGGAAAGTAAACCCTGCCTTCTCATCCTCCTGAAGTACATCATCCTCCAGGTAATGGGGCCAACTGCCCTGTTTAGTTGGATGACTGTATAAGCTGCCACGTTGCTGATTTGGCAACTTCTCCTACTTTCTCTGCTTCCCTTTGCTTCAGAGAAGGGCAGTGGACAGTTTGGTCCATTGACTTGGGGTCATCCAAGGAGGTGGACATCTCCCCAGATACCCAGATTTTCCTATCTGCAATCTTATTCAAGTCCTCCAGGACAAATTTCAGATTTGTGTGAGTTTATCACACTGTCCTCAAATGTTTCTCTATCACCCTTTTCAGATACATAGTAAACTGTTTCCTAAATGAACTCCAAGCCAGAACATGAGCCTCCCTCATTCGTTTGTACGCTGTTGGCTTCATGCAAACAGCACTAGCTCTGTGGTTTTGTGAAATGGACTCATTTATCACCGAATGTGATGGTGATGATCCCACTACCCTTTACTTATGTCGGATGCCTCACAGCTGTCTGATCAGATAGATTTCTTATTCCTCTGGCAAGCCTTCATGAAAGGCACAACGCTGAAGATGAAAGGTCAATTTTATGTAATGGATGAAAACAATGAGTAGCAGATTAAACTAGCTTTCTGGTAAATAGTGCCATTACTTTCCAGTAAATAATGTCATGAATTACTTGATGAATAACATAAGTTGTGAGATAAAGAAGATACTCATTAAATGATGGAAAATTAAGCAGCTTTATAAACTCAAATATGCCTTTAGTTTTCTTTCCACTATGATCTAGTCCTTGAAATATTTACGAACAGGTCATTTTAGCTAGGCTAACTAATGAAATCTGCGTGTGAGTTTAAGCTAAATTCAGTCTGCAGCAATAGTACTGTTAAGCAGCGTTGTTTCTAGATTTACAGGAATGTGAGATGGTACAAGTGATGCAGCCCCTTCCAAGCAGCACACCCAAAAGACCTTGAGCATCCCCCCACACTCCAGACCCTCCAGAGAGCCATCCTCACTACTTGCATCACAGCTGTTTTAAGCAATGATTTCAATTTCTGGTTGCAAGTCAAAAGCATCTCCCCTGCTAGCAAATAAGTAGAGAAAGTTTCTCTGCAGAGGTAGGAGCTTTTGTGTGGTTTTGCTTCCAGGGGAAATTACAGCTGGCACGGCTGCTAGCCTGGACAACAACAGGAACAAGTCTCTTCTGCAGTGGAAAGGAACTCCTAAAAAGCGGAAAGATTATTTCCAGCCTAAAATACTCAATTCTGTTGTCTTTACAGAAGTATCGAAGCCAAAATCAGTGGGGAATCTTGCCTGAAGAGCAGGAGGAAATATAATCTGGTCGAGTAATAAAACATATTTAAAGTAATTGTCTTTCGAACAACTCCTCAGCAGAGCTCAAAAAATCCTAGAGAGCATTTGTGACCATTGCTAGTTGTATGAACAGAAGAAAGAAACTCTAGAAAGCACTTCTAGCAGGCACAGCGGAGGATTATAAATGTAGCCTTTCAAAACTGAACTTCAGCTTGAATTATAACAGGTAGTGGCCAGTGACCTTGAGGAGACTCGACTTAGTAACCCAGCGAGGTCCCTTCCAGTTCTGTCACCGCACTTAAAGTCACTTTGCTTAAGTGTGATTTAGCCTTTTTATTTGCTTTCATAAACACTTGTGCCAAAGGGTTTCTGTTTGCAGAGATATGCAGGGAATGGTTGTTGTGGAAGTACATGGGTGTGCTCCCGCGTGCAGGTGCTCACAGAGAGGGCTCTGTGTGCCAGGTCGTGTCCTCTCCCCTTCGTTTTGAAGTTTCAGTCACCCAGGCAGAGAGCAGAAATGGGCAGTTGCATGTTACTTAGGAAGATGGCAGCTTATCCTGGAAAATAAACCAGCAAAGAGTCAAGTCGTTGCAGCTGTGGCTCTGCCATGAGAGATGGAGGCGGCAACTCGGTGGCATCTGGCTTGCACAGTGTGGGTATGTTATTTCTGGTATATCCATGAGCAAAGATTTTGGCAAAGCTGGTCACAGCTGTGCATATGCAGAACAACACATAGTATCATGAAGGCCTATATCCACCTCTTGGCCACCCCACCCCTGCCCAAGTTCCCCCGCACTCTCACACGGGACCCCAGCCCCGCAATAACATCTTCTTCTCAAGTCTTTTGCCGGTGAACACCAACTAGAAGTCAAAATCTGCTAATGAATAATCCCTGCCAGAACAAAGGGCTTTGTTCCCTGGGCAAATGGTGCTGGAGAACCTGCTGAGACTCCCTCTCCTCCCCTATCAAATGGGGCTGCAAATCATGTTAATCCGACAAACAAATATTTATGCAATATCATTGACCGTTGCAGCCCAAAGTCGCTGTGGAAAAAAACAACACAGTAAATTTCTATAAACATCTTTTGCTTGTGTCTTCTTCTTCAGAAATTACAATGCATTTGTTTTCTAAATTATTTTCAAGGAGGGAAAGGAATAAACCACAAAAATACACATTTTGCAATTGCAATTCATCTCCAATGTAGCCAGAGGAAGTAGATTTGCAGATAGATTTTCATCCAAACTGGCCTCCTTTAATATTTCCATCGTTTTCCATCTTGCCTGAATAACCAAACACGGATCACAGAAAGAAGGGAATCTGCTGTTATTCATTTCTTCTTTCTGGCTGCAGCAGGGACCTCTGTTTATTGTTTGTTTTGGAATATATAATAGCTTTTCTTCCTTACACGTCTGTTTGCTGGCTTCTGCATCCTCAGGACATGTTACCCTCAGCCGATGCACAGGGGGTTTCACTGCTGGGAGAGCAACTCACCGGGATCCCTTTCTGAATCACCCAGATGTCTATACCCAAAGCCCCTCTCCCACTTTTCTTCCTGGCACCCACAGTGTGTGGGGCGAATGTGGCTCAGTCCATCGCCCAAACACCATGCAGTGGCCATAAGTGGGGCAGGATGTTTTTCCAGCTCCTCAGCAAAGCCCTTGTGTTGCCGACAGATTTGGCAACCGCCACCTGATTTTCTGTGCCTTTCACCCAAACAATTTACTTTCATCAAATAATTTCATCCTCACTCTCTGCATTCACACTCGCTTATCCTGCCCAGAGGTCCAAGCTACGATAGCCCTTTGGGACAGATGCTGTAAAACTTAAGAGCAGGACACTCTCTTTGTATTGAAGAGTGGATTAACTGGTGCAGGAGGCAGTTGGTCTTCTTGCTCCATATGGGAAAATGAAGACTTTCAGGCTTGGTCTTTAACTATCTCAAAGAGTAAAATCTGGTGTAAGCCAGACTTGACTCATTTGACAGATGTCCCAAGAGGGATTGATCGCGCCTCTCTCACACAGCTACCTGAGGATGGCACAAGTCTCTCCATGGAGGTACCTGTCTCTTTTTAGTGTCCAGTTTAGACTACACAGCTACCTTCTAGATGGGTAAAAGTGGGTGAGATGACTCCTGCCTCTCATGGCTCGCCCACGGTTGGATGAGAGCTGTGTGCCAAAGATGTGCACGACACCAGGACAGCCCAGGTCTGGATCAGTGGCCCAAGAGCCAGACTGCTGTGTTGCAGTTCATTCTGCAGAGGTGCACCCTCGAGATCCCTGAGGAAAATGTGAGCTGCGACTGTCACCCTGCAAAAAGGAACTTGCAAAGTCGGTAAGTAGGGGAACTTGCAAAGTCAGGCTTACCCAAATAAGTCTGACTTTCGTTACTTGTTCTATTCAGATATTTTTAAATACTAAATTCTCCACTTGACGTTTTCTCTCAATTACAGTAAATTGCTAAAACTATAAAAGAAAAGTCTCCACCAATCTGGAAACAATAAATCTCAATGCTGGAACACTAATCAGGTTTCCAAACACCCTCCTAAATAGCACTTAATTTGAATTATGGATACTAGCTGCAGCTGTGTTCAAATAAGAACAACAAATGTGGTTCGGTTGCACCAGGACGTGACTGCAGCTTCACAGTTTTATCGCTGAACCGAGGGGTCATTTCTAACCACCATGTTAGCAGAAATCCACCACTGTCAGCCCTGCTTGGAAACACCATTGAGATGTAGTCTGCAACAGCGCTGGACATGAAAATAAAGCGTGATCTCCTGGTTGTGGCCATTGCAAAATGTTTCCCCTAACCGAGGCCTGATTTACTTTGGTTTCCATTCACATTGCCCCTGAAATGCTGGAATTTCCTAGCCACCCAGCACAAGATTTACCCTAATACAGTCAAACCGCATCTGCTTGAGGGTGCAGCCAGTAACTCTGTGAATTATCAACTGCGCAGTAGGTCTGCAGTATACCCTTGACTGTGCAAAATGTGCCGCATACAGTAGAATGTAATATATTCTAAAGAAGTTCACATCTATTCATGTATGTATGCAATTCAAAATATGTCAATGGAAAACAGTCAAGGCACATCTTTGATGTTACTTCTGTTCTTTTATGTATTCTAAAACCAGGTTTGGAGTAACGTTTTATGCCGAGTTACTCTTGCTGCACCCCTGAGGCTTTTTAAAGGCTGCTTTCTTGTTATAATAATTCAAAAACCAAAGGAAAGAGTAACTTTCTTAAACTAAAAAATAAATAAAAAATTAAACATTCCTAACAACCTCTCCTTAATTTCTGGATCCTAAGTATTGAAAAGCAGCACTCCTTCCACCACTCCAGTGTGTCCACAGCTCTCCAAATGAAAAAAAACCAAAAACCCCGTTCATTTTTCTCTTCTGCTCTGGTGCTGCCCAGTCTGGCTCAGACTGAGGAAGCTCTAGCTCAGGTTACAGTAAGCCCTCCTGCATATCACCAGATCACTTCTGAACTGTAAACAAGAACCCGAAAATACATTCATGGTGCAGCTGTGCTTGTGGCCAAGCTTCAATGTGCTATTACTTTAATTTGACTCTTATAAGCATGAACAGATTCACATCTTCAGGCAGGAAAGCACCCCATCAGTGGTTTCTTTGCTGTTGATTTGTATGCATGCCTTTGACTCTTGCTGTGACTGCCACAGCCAAAAGGAGAACCAGATCTCCATTTCACTCAGCCTTGCATAAATAAAAATATCATTAAGCGCTATTTAAAATATGTTACATTTAACAAATCGGCATGAAATCCCTCACAATTTATTGCACTTGGCAATATTAATAAATGTGGTCTATATTCTATAAATCAAGAACATGTTTGCTGGAGGTGTGTGCACTTGAAATCACTTCTACCCAGAATTCTGCTCTTATTTCCATTAGGAAGTGTTTTCTCCTGTTTTGCTGGATACATGTCTATGGGAAGGACTACAAGACATATTTTAGTCAAACAATATATTTTCTCTCCTCCCACCAGATGGGAAGTGCTTTTACCTCATAGAAAATGTCATCTTGTATTGATTATCAATCACAATAAATACATTATAAGGCCTAGAATTGGTTCCTTTGCTTTAAAAAAAAGAATTCAGAAGACAGAACAATGGGTACAATTACATGTTGCAAAATGCTTTGCCATTTTACCATGAAATGTCTTTGGGTTAAGTCAGTAATGTCATCCTCTTTAAACCTTACAGGCAATAATGGTCACTAATTTTTTACTTTGTCTAATTTAAGATGTACGTTTTAAAGGGCTGTCACAAACCGCAGAGCTTTATACATTCCAGATGTGCTGGTAGGTCAGAAAGATGTGTCAGTCTATGACCCACTGATGTCCCAGATACGGCATTTGTGTGATACAGATCTACCCTACAAAAGGCTGTGGAAGCCACCGTTTTCTGTCTGTGCATAATGCTACAGCTCGTACTTACAAATCAACAAAAGGAGGGAGCATCCAAGTCATGGCTTTTTATCCACTTATTTGGAGCCTAGCCTTTCTACACCTTCTCTGAGCACCTCTTAAGCCAGCCAGACACAATATCCTTGTAATGGTGAATCCTCCAGCCCCCTAGACTCTCAGGTGGAGGCATTTGACCAGACCACCCTTTGTTATCTCTGAGCCACCAAAAGCCCAAATCAGTCCTGGGGCAGCCTTTGCCCTTCAAGGAAGAGATGAAAGCAGACATGACTAGGAAGGCAGCAGGATCTCCTGGGATATAGGAACCTTTGGTTTCAGACAGCAAAACTAAACCAGGGGAGAGTGGATCCACTGAAATATATCCATTGGCTCCAGCCATCTTTGGAGAAGACATTATCATTAACCCACACCCATAAATCAGCATAGAACCAGTGAGGGGCTTGTGCAAAGCGTACTGGTGGAAGATCTGGGTTTTAATGCAATGTAAAGCTCAGGGAGTGATCCTCAGACTCCCTTACTGGACTAACCTGCAGCTCACTGGAAGTGCATTTCTCTCATGTAATCCTGAGGCTCTGCCTCTTGTGGCTCCCACCCAGGCCAGCCCGTTGACACTGCCTTTGCACATCCAGACGCAAGTTCGAGTTATATGGCAAAACTTACAAATTAAGATGATAGACTGTGTTACTGCATTTAAGTATTTTAAATATTTTCTCTTACCATGAAAGGACATTTTATGTTCATTGTTAAAACTGTCATGACTCATTTTTCTAAATTTGTGGGTTTAAAACTAATCCAACTATTACGTTTGCTCCTGATGGGTACGCTAAACAGGTTTCACTACCTACCTTGTCCTTTCTGTTATGTATTAACATTCTTACCCCCTTTTCTTCATTGATGACACTGCAAATGTGATATGATGAATCTGTTGTCAGGAGGTTGTCATTTGTTTCAGTTTCATATTTCTCAGATGAAAAAATGTTGGAGATGAGATTAGGTACTCACAAACACATGCCTTTCTCCCTCTGTGCTTCTTTATAGCAAGGCTGATTTTGACCAGCTGACCTCAAGTCAGCAGAAACCTTGCATATGTTCGTATTTAGATTTCAAAAGCTTTTTTTATTATTCTGCCCTTGCATTCTCTTCTGTATCTCACTTTCAAACAGTGAGCAATGCAAATAAAGCATTTCTAATTGACCTGATTTATTTTAATAATCATAGCTGTAAAGAGGAACAAAGACCATAATTATTTTAAAAATATACATATTTTTGTCATCCCCACTTTTCTTGGACTTGAAAAAGATGACCTTATATCAGCTCTGCTACTGTATCACATCCCATATTTGCAGTGAGCATTGTCTGGCTTCAGAAGCGTCTTTTTAATCAACATTCTTCAACCTCAGATATGCAGTTGTCCTCTCAAGAATCATGTTTTGTCTTTGCAAAAGCATCATGAGCATCATCACTGGGGTACATTTACCCACCTCACTGATTAATTTCCCCTTGTACTCACACCACTTCATGTTTGCAGTAGTGGATGGGATTTGGACTCATGTAATGTAAAAATATTGGCACAAATCATGCTGTCAGAATGGAAGGCAAGTAAAAAAATAGCCCTAGGAATTCACTGCCCTGTGAAAAAGGCTGGGGAAAAGGTAGACAGTTTTAACAGTTACTAACTTCTGAGGAAAATGTTGGGTCCAGGAAATATGTCCACAGTGAAAGGTGTAGATGTATGGAAGGACTGGACATTATTCCCAGATAAACTTTCTCCCGGGATAAATTTTCTTGATATTAATGACCACATTTTTAGCATTAAATGACTATTCCATCCAGATTTGGGACAAAATCCAAGAATTTTGTTACACTGAGGTATGTATTGAAGTGGCATCTTGACCTGAGGCCAGAATTAAGGGGCTCCTTTGACGCGGCTCTGTGCAGTCAGGGGGAGGAAGAACACCTCGCCTCAGATGCTCGCCCTCCGAAACACGCCATCACCCAGCTACAAACACTCCCAGTTCCTCTTCCAGGAGCTCCTCACTGAAACGTACCTTGTGCTATATTAGATAAGGGCAAGAATTTCAGGGATTTTTTTCAAATGATTAAAGAAGTTGCATCATCGCTAATACATCATCTCTAACCCAGCGCTCTCTGCCAAGGAAAATCCCACACAATCACATAAAGGCAACAAGCAAAGAAGCAGACATGAGGAAACCCAGAATTCCTGAATGCCTGCGTTAGACTGCTACTGTTGCCTGCCACACTGACTCTACATGAAAGGCCCCGTATGCTGATCCATACATTATTTAGACATCTATGCTGCTTACCCACAAATCTTCAAGGCTAGGCGGTGCAGAACCCAGGCTGCATGGGGAGAAGAGAAACCACAGGCTCCAAAGCCAGACCCCTAGCCCTTGCCACAGTGTGCTCAATTTACAGATAGAAAGGGAACTTGGGAAACCTTTTGAAGGTTTATTTTCATATAGGTGGGAAGTGATACAGGTTTACTTAATAGAAGAGTATTCTAAGAAAGAAAGGCACTTTCAGAGATTGTATGTTGTGCTATACATTTAATAACCATTGTCATAGTCCATATCTGAATCCATCAAAGTCACTGAGGGTAAAAATGGTCTGATGATCTAGGACAGCATGTAGAGAGTTCATCCAACAAGTGGGAGCCCAAAGTTTAATTTCCTCTGCAGCTGGAGGAAGCCAAGGTTCAGACCTCATCCTTCTTGCAGGGGAGGCTGGGTCATGGGATGGCAGGCGTGTACCATCTTCCATACCAGGGCCATGCTGCTGGTTAGGAGACGACTTGTCCATCTGCTGCAGAGAGGGATCAAGCGAGAACAACTCCTTGGCCTCGTCTGCTGGGCGTTCAGCTCTGGGGCTCTCTGCTTCCAATGGAAATGTCATACTTGAGGTGTTTGTGCAGAGCAATACTGAGAAACAGGTCTGGGAGAAGGGCTAGAGGGGCCAAGGTTAGTCTGACCAGCACAAGTGCCCTATGCAATGCACAGTGAAGTGCTCTCTGCCCGGTGTCACAGCTCCCACAGGAGACAGTTGGAAAGCCCACACAAACGTGTGCACACAGAGGTCTCTGCCTTCCTGGGTTAGATTCAGAATCCTGGAAAGGCCTTCCAGAGGGGATGTACTCCAGTCCAAAGCTCGAACACAGGAAGAAATACATGCCTTTGTCATCCTGATGGATGTTGGTTTGGCATATCCTTAAATCTCATCCAGCAAGGGACATTCTGTAGCCATCCCAAGTAATCTGTTACAGGGCTTCACTGCCTTGCTGACAGAAACATTTTGTTCTTCTCTCTAACCAAAACCTTTCTTGCTGCAATTTAAGTCCATTATTTCTTGTCCCAGCCATAACAGACAGAAAGAAGAAATTATTCCCTTGTGGTGAACAGAATCCTTTTTTATCTTTGATATTTGCTGTCATATTTTAGTCTCAAGTTTTCCTCCTCAGGGTAAGTAACTCCAACCTAGTGAGTCTTTCTTTCCTGTCCTGTTTTCCAGACCCTATCATTCTCTGGATGAAGAGTTCCTGGTTGATTCACATCTACCTTGAAGCATGGCACAGCAACGGGAGGCAGTAGTCCAGCAGAGGCTTTGCCAAAGCTGAGAGGAGCAGAAAGAGGACTTAGTCTGGTAGTAAGTCTGGTAAAGGCTGTCCGGTAATGGTGGTCACCGTTCATACGTCTGGGTGCAGCACTGGATCATCACAACAACTCAGTGCACACACTCAGTGCGTGATCCGCTAGCAAGGAGCCTGCGATCCACTACAGCTAAAAGTCCTTTTCTGCAGAAGAGCTGTCAAGCCAGTTGTTCCCCAGAGGCCTCTCAGCAGTTGGTTGGTCTTATCTCATGAAAGCATCTAATAATGCTACCTTAAAGCATCTTAAAATACTACACGTTTTTCAGACTAAATCTCCAATCCTCGAATGCCAGTCCCGTCCTCCAGTGTACATGAAGTCCCTCAAGTTATGTGACAGCTTATTTAAAAAGCATTTGTGTGTCCAGGTGGCCAAGAAGGCCAATGGAATCCTGGCCTGTATCAGAAACAGTGTGGCCCGCAGGAGTAGGGAGGTGATCGTGCCCCTGTACTCGGCCCTGGTGAGGCCGCACCTCGAATCATGTGTTCTGTTTTGGGCCCCTCACCACAAGAAGGACATTGAGGTGCTGGAGCGTGTCCAGAGAAGGGCAACGAAGCTGGTGAAGGGTCTGGAGCACAAGTCTTATGAGGAGCGGCTGAGGGAACTGGGACTGTTTAGCCTGGAGAAGAGGAGGCTGAGGGGAGACCTCATCGCGCTCTACAACTACCTGAAAGGAGGTTGTAGCGAGGTGGGTGTTGGTCCCTTCTGCCAAGTAACTAGCGATAGGATGAGAGGAAATGGCCTCAGGTTGCGCCAAGGGAGGTTTAGACTGGACATCAGGAAAAATGTCTTTACTGAAAGAGTAGTCAGGCCTTGGAACAGGCTGCCCAGGGAAGTGGTGGAGTCACCATCCCTGGAAGTATTTAAAAGACATGTAGATGAGGCGCTTAGGGACATGGTTTAGTGGGCATGGTGGTGTTGAGTTGATGGTTGGACTCAATGATCTTAGAGGTCTTTTCCAACCTTAACGATTCTATGATTCTATGATTTGAGCACAGCCCAATCTTACTAGTGCATGCCAGTAGGGAGGAGACCACAGACCACAGACCACACACTGCAGTTGTTCTGATGTGCTCACTCCAGTCCAAGAGATGGAGGCTCTCCATCTCTCCAGCAGCACATTTCTGGAGCCACAGTGCTGGTATATCAGCCTCCCCGCCCCAAACTGCAAACAAAACTCCAGTGCAAAGGTCAACCCTGGTTCACTCCTCGCTTAAAGTAAAATCCTGTTTAAGAAAAAGTGTATGCTTTCGCCTTTTCATGTTTCCACTACAAACATTAGGTCAGGGGAATTCAAGTCAGGAAAAGAAGAATTAAAAATTTGCTCACTTTGCTCTCTGCGGCCAGTGTACTCAGTATGTCCAAAAACTATAGGAAAAATAGAAGGGTCTGAAGCAGAGTAGGAGCAGCTTTGCTTTGCATGGTGGGTATGAGACAGCAGGAGCTTCTCAAGAGAAAACACAAAACCCACACAGAATACACATTATTTCTGAAGTCAGAAAGCTCCAGACTATGCAGTAACATAACATATATTTAGTAATTCCATAAGAGAAATGTTAGCTAAAATCTTTCTGATTTTCTTTTTGCCTCTTGTCTTCTTAAATTATTTGCAAAGACTGGTGAAGCTGTTACCTAAGTTTTACGTTATGCGATTACAATTAATTAAGCTTCTTTGTTTAAGCTGTAGAGTACCTTCCCATATTCAGCTCTTCAGAAACTTGTGTTCAGCACTCAAAGTTTGCAAGGTAGGCATACTTCAAATCAGGACTAGGAGGAATTGCTGAGAGTTCATCAGGAGCACCCAGTGGAGGTTTTCTATTGTATGAATTATGCTGTTAGGCAACAAAATCTTCTGAATCTCAGATTTGGAATTTTTCCCATAACACAAGACAGAAACAGCCTTTTGCCTCTTGTCATTACTGTTTTGAAGATCAGAACTAACACAAGTGAGGGACCTGGTATAACTAGGAGCAGAATCATTCTCAGATTATCTTTTTATTGACAGCAAAGAGAAATTTTGTTTCATTTCCTAGTGGAAAAAAAATCTAAATTCAAATTTTTATTTCTTTACTTTTGTATTTTGACTTTCAAATAACTTCAACAATAAAAGTTATTGTCCCACTCTTTCTGTTCTGCTCCAGTTAATTAGGTAATTATTGCCCATTATTCCAGAACTTAAAACTAACCTTTCATAAGATCTCACTACATCATTTCAGTACCTCACGATACCAAAATATTTTTAACTTCTGCTTTGTGACATAATGACTTTCAAGTGCTTCTTGAAGAAATTACTGAAATTATTTCATAATTTTATTAAGACAAGTATATAGGGAGAAATGAGAAATGCCTGAACTTTGCAGTTAGTTAGAATACAAGCTAAAAAACCCGCTTTAATCCCTCAATTAAATAAAGTACTTAATGACCAAGAAATGTATTTTTAGTATAACATCTTAGTTTGCATTCATAAATAAATATTATAAATATACAGTTTTGATTCAAGCCCTACCACAGTATACCCAGGCATTCAGATGTTCACATATATAATGAAAATTAGAAAATATTAGGGTTTTTTTCTTAACCTTTGTGGTTATGCAAGTCTGTGCGATCAGGTATTAGCAGGAACATCTTGGGCAGAGGTGATTCTGGTACTGTCTTTCTACTTAACTCACCAAAATTTGCAGGTGTATATGACATCCTTTGGGTCTTAACCTAACCTGGTGCATTGCTTCCTTCTAGACTGTTGCACAATGGTTGTATTTTCAGTAAGACTGCTGTATGTTGCTTTCAGAGGGGTATACTCTGGGACTGCTGATGTTAGTCTGCTTCATAAAACCTATCAGTCTGAAAAGATTTAGTACATTTAAATACTTTAAAGTACATTAACATTATTGAAAGGACAGAAGCATCAAGGGCATACGACACAAACCCCAGAAACTATCTTCCAGTCTGTTGCATTTTCCCTTGAATCTGTGAAATTGCAGGTTTATAGCTAACGTGGCTGAGACCTGTGTCAGAATTTGGACCTGATTGTGGTCCTCCATACTGCTGCAGACTTGACACATGTGTGTGCAATCATATGCAGCCCCCCTGATATCTCCTATAGCAAATCCTGTAGCAGTATTATTATAACCATACATAGCTACATATAATATCTGGAATCCAACCAGCAGCCAGATTTGAAGGATCATCCATAAAAGTTTCACATAGCTAAAGAGAGCAGTCAACCCACTCTTAATAAATTTAACATTTTCACAGATTCTCTGGTCAGCTTCACGGTCTAAGATGCTCTTTAAAGAGACATATACATTTATATGCATGTATGCAGGTCACCTGGAAAACATCCAAACCCTTCCTTAAAGCAGTCAGACACAAATTTCTAGACGTATTAAGCAAGATCTGTGTGCCGTAGTAATGATATTGCTCGCAGCACTGAAGATTTATTAGCAGAATTTCAGACCTGTAAATATGTCGTAAGATAAGCATGTCAGAGGCTGTGGGTATGTCAGGTAATTTGACTTGTGCACCTATCTTTGTTCTGGCATCTGCCCACTTGTGATATACACAAATGATATCGGCAAGGGAGTAGTGAAGATCTGACTGTTACTGGTACCTGTTAAAGTGAGACATAAAATGGTAAATGTTAAGTATCTATCTGCTTGGTTTAGAGAAGTTGGGCAATGTATTTCTGGCAGGATGAAACACTAGCCGATGTGGTACATGACATTTGTATCTGATACATGATTAAATGCCAACATGTGAGTTGAAAGACTACAGGTCTGCTTTACTGCGTAGTTTCTAGCAAAAAGATGTTTAACCATGGTAGGAGAAAATACACGTTAGGAATAATCTATCTGAAATCACATTTTGCAAGCAAGGGCTCACCTCAAAGAGCTGTCACAGGTAGCCTGTTGTGGGCCTCAGTATGGAGGAGGAAAACAAGGAAAACAAGTAGTGACCTGGAATTAGGTGTAGTGTTGAAGGTTATCACTCATCTGGGCTGAACAATATGGCAAGAAGGCTTGCAAAAGGAGGAAATTTAAGATTTTCTAGAATTCAAACCTTTGTATGGGCTCAAATGTCGCAATAAACTGCATTACTTTTTCAATAACTGCAGTGCTGAACTCCCAGGTCCCAGAGGAGGTGAGAAGTGGTTTGGCAGACTCTTAATATGAGGAGAATTGACATAATGAAGAATTTTATTCAGCTCTTTTAGTAGCCATCCATATTTCTAAAGTCTTTCAGTTCGGTTTCTCACTATGTTTCCTTGAACTGATTAGGGCAAGACAGTGTGCCTTAAGGGCACTATTAGGAGGGCATCAATAATGTTATAATGCTATTAAAGTTTAATAATAATTCATATATGGTCATTCCCTAATTGGAAAATCAGGTGCACATTGATTGATGCTTTCAGTTTCTGATACTTGCTAGGTGGCCTAAAGACTAAACCAATCTCCAATGTATTTTTCTTCATCAAACTCAGTTTCTTGGCTATTTCTCCAAATTATGAATTCTCGCCTCTTCCATCTTTCTTCAGCATTTGCCTTCTGTAAGTTACCAAGAAAATTATATTTAGTCATGAGAGAGGGAAATACGAGGCCTGGTTGAATACAGGACCAGGAGATGAAATCACCTAAACCAATTGTATCCTAGCTGAAATCCTCTGCAAATAACTCCTTGGAAAGGAAGAACAGTCCATGTATAAATTAGTATGTCAGTCAATGCAATTTAAGCCATAAATTATTATACAATACTTTAGGATAAAAAACCTATATAAATCTAGTCTTTTTTGGTTTTTAACTGTATAGAATATATGGTTTCAGTAGCTTTTTTAAAAAGTTTTTAGGTTTTTAAGGGGTTCTTTATCTTTCAGATTTTTAAACTCTATAGAATGTATGGTTAAAAGTAACCAAAGAAAAACGGTTTGAAAGAGTAAAAACAGGAGGTAATTTAATTAGCACTTAGAAGCTATGTCTTGTTCATACTGGAGGATAGCTTTCAAAGTTATTAACTTAAAGTCATTTTGCCAGTATTTGAACTGAAGTGTTGCTGGAGAATATTGGCAACACAGCTATGTATGTATATGGATCTCGCCTGCTCCGCTGAGCTACACTGAAGTGGGTTTCAAAAGGGGGTATTGTGAATGACTTTTGTTAATTGAAGTGGGCAATGCAATAGTTTGTGGGTAGGGTTTATGAATGCAAGATCTGAAAAGCTGAAGTAATTGCTAACTGTAGGGTGTTCACAAACCTCATTTCAGACCCGGAGTCTGAAGTGATCAGTGTGATTCACTGGATTGCTAGGGCTTGCTGGGATGGTTAAAGTCAGAATCAGGAATTAAAACAGGATTTGAGACACCAAGCACCAAAGAGATATCTTTACTGAAAAAGTCCGCAGTCTCTACAAGGTCTCTGCCGACAGAGGTCGGTTGGGATCACTGGCATGTGCTTTAGCTGAGGGTGAGGACAGGCGTTTTTGGCAGTATGGGCTATGGAGATAGGGTCACTGCTCTATCTCACACATTTACTTGTAGATCTGGCACATAAAATAGGTCTGCAGCTGCCAATGCCTCAAACAGTAGCTCTAACCCACCAACACTTTGTAAAAATACATGCATTTGCCCCTACTGACACAGAATCATAGAATAGTTTGGTTTGGAAGGAACTTTTAAAGGTCATCTGGTCCAGCCCCCCTGCAATGAGCAGGGACATCTTCAACTAGATCAGGTTGCTCAGAGCCCCGTCCAACCTGACCTTGAGTGTTCCCAGGGATGGGGCATCTGCCACCTCTCTGGGCAACCTGTTCCAGTGTTTCACCACCCTCATCACAAAAAAATTCTTCTATATATCTAGTCTGAATCTACCCTCTTTTAGTTTAAAACTATTACCCCTTGTCCTGTCGCAACAGGCCCTGCTAAAAAATTTGCCGCCATCTTTCTTATAAGGCCCCTTTAAGTACTGAAAGGCCGCAATAAGGTGTCCCCGAAGCCTTCTCTTCTCCAGGCTGAACAACCCCAACTCTCTCAGCCTTTCTTCATTTAGCAAAGAGATGACATAATAGCTGCAGCTTCTGACAAGCCCAAATTTCATCTTAGTTCACATGGGTAGAAAAAAAATCAACTTACGCTTTACACTGGATTAGTTTTAAACATTGCAATTCAAAAGTATACAGCAATGAGTAACATGCTATTACCACACACAGGACTGAGTTAACCAAGAGATGAACTTAGTGTGAGCTGCTGAGGGGGTCCAACTCGGCAGAGCCTGAGTGGGTGAGAACAGATGAAGAGCAGACGATCCTGGGACCAGGCCGCT
>NW_009222405.1:8644-15673 GCF_000690835.1 Fulmarus glacialis | reverse complement strand
CCCCGAACAACCCCAACTCTCCCCGCCTTTCTTCAAAGGAGATGAGTTCCATCCCCCTGATCTTTTTCGTGGCCCTCCTCAGGACCGGCTCCAACAGGTCCACGTCTTTCTTATGCTGAGGACTCCAGAGCTGGATGCAGTACTCCAGGTGGGGTCTCATGAGAGCAGAGTAGAGGGGCAGAATCACCTCCCTCAACCTGCTGGCCACGCTTCTTTTGATGTAGCCCAGGACACGGCTGGCCTTCTGGGCTGCGAGCACACATTGCTGGCTCATGTCGAGCTTTTCATCCACCGGAACCCCCAAGTCCTTCTTGGCAGGACTGTTCTCAATCCCTTCAACCCCCAGCCTGTACTGATATGGGGGTTGCCCCGTCTTCATCCTAGCCTTGAGGACTTGCCATGGTCCAGCAGTAAACGTGGTCTGCCAGGCCCAGATGTTCAGAACCTAAATAATACCCTAACTGCTGATCCAGTTTATTATTATATGCCAGAAGCAAGCGCCAATCTGCTCAGACTAAGCCGTCTACGTAGAAAGAAGAAGAAAACTCTACTAATTTAGAAAACTTTAGCCCAAAGATCCTTAGAGTGAGTCCATGTACTATGCAGGAGTTCAACTGCCTTGTCCTGTGTGTCGAGGTCTTTTGCTGGGTATACAACCCAATCTTTTTGTGCCTAGATATACCAATCTTTTTTTCCTGATGTGATTTGTTGGATGATACTGCTCCATGTTTGCAATGGTTTCAATGACCACAACCATATCTGCAAAAACATCTGAAGCCAAATGTTAACATGCTTTTACCACAAGTAGTAGTTCATTTTGATTTTCTGTTCTTTCAGGTTGTTTTAGCTGCTATTCACCTGTTTAAAGTCTTCATTACTATTTACAGTGAAGATATGGTGCTTCATAGCCTAGATAAACAATCTTGGACCAGGAAAAGCAGACACTAATAAAAAACCAAACAGTTCTGGAATAACCCAGAGACTGAAGTTCCTTTGCATAAACTATTCCTTTGGTATTTATGAATAACAAATACATCCACTGAAATAAGATTGTGAATGACTCATGTTCAGAAAAAGGCCAAAATTCATTGGACAATCTGTTCATAACAAATAATTTAACCAGCTCTAAAAATATTTGTGGGGTTTTTCCTTACAGGGGAAAAGAAGTGTCTCACCAAAATGAACTTGTTAAAAGGCAAAAAAAGTCCAAGGACTGGCTCGTAACCCTGCAATCCAGCCCAAATAAGGACAGTATGTGGTTGCACTATCCCAGGAGCGGAGCATTGACCAGACTGTGCCTGACAATCTGATACTTCCCCTCTGAAGCGTGGGAGAGAGAAACCACTCGGCTGGTGTATCGCAGCTCACTGCCTGCCCCAGCGCTGGCTGGAGGAGCATGGGGGTGAAGCCAGCAGGCTCTGCAGTCCCCCCGGCACTCTGACAAGCTCCGGCGACGCAAGTCACTCACCTGGGGAGCAGGCGGCACCTCACACTTTTACCCTGCACATACATGCAAACATACGAGAAATCTCCACTTGGTCCAAGTTTGCAAAACTTATTTTCCAAATCTTGAGCAATAGGTAGATTTTGAACATTTGCATAGTTTAAAGAAATGAAACGTGTGAATATCTCACACTTTTGCTTGTATTCTGCAGGTTCTTGGTGCCCTGACCCGCTGCTGAACTGTTCCCTTTGACAGTTCCTGCCTCGCCATCCGTCTAATGCTTTCTGACTTACTGAGATTGCACCGATGTGTGGTACAGCACTAAATGCATTCCTGAAATCCAAAGAAATTATGTCTATCCAGCTCGGTTAACATACCTCCAAGAATCCAAATACACTTATCAGACATGAGCTATTTTTTTAATCGTTTCATGCTGAGTGACCTTTAATAAGTCAGAGCTAAATAAAGCCCTTATAGGTCAATGCATCTATTTCCTCCCCTTAATGTGCTCCAGTCTATAGGTAGGTAGGAAAATGCTGTAACTTTGCAGCCTCGTGCAAATTTCCCCTAAGTGCAATGAGAATTGGTTCTGTTCTGGCTGGGAGCCTGCATGCATAAACTCTTACGAGTAAGAAGTCATCTCACAAAAATGTTGCTCTCTTGTATGACAAGGGTTAGGTGGAATCAGCCTTACCCTGCTAGGACTGCCTGTGGCATACCTCCCCCAGCCCAGAAACCATGGGAATAAGATGCCACCATTCAGACAGAAGCAACATGGGAAAATGAGCTGGATGTATGCAAGGTGCAACCACCATCCTCCAGGATATCCGTAGGAAAATGGTTTGAGAGCAGAGAACAGAACCGAAGAACAAGGAAGTCAGTGTGTGACAATGACTGATGAGGCTGAAGCCGTTCATGGTGAAAGGTCTAGTTTAACTGTGGAAATAGCTGAGGGAGGCAAAAAACTGCAGCCCATAGTTCAAAGGAGAAGCCACGTGCAAGAATGAACTCTTGGATCTAACTCCATAGACTGCTTAGGAGCATGGAGGAAAATGAGGCGGGGCAACGGTTGGTGTGATGTAGTTTAGTTTTGCTTGTTTGTTGGGCTACTGAAGGAGTGATTGTTCTGTGATTCCTTCAAAAACCCTTCTAAAGCCTGTGCATGTGTTTCTTGTGCAGTTCAGTATAGATTGATTCCTCAGAACAAAAAAAATTGGTTATATCAGAATAAAACATTTGGTTTTATTAGCTTATTTAAGAAATCGCATTCAGCTGGGCGCGAGATGGGCAGAGTCTCTGTACGTCTTGGCTGCAGTGCGTGCAGGCTCACGATGTGTGATGTGAAGTCACCCTCAGTGTACGTGAAGTCCAAAGTCCTGGCTCACAACAGGTGTCACGCAGAGTCTGGGCTCGCTGAGGGTGTGAAAGAGAGCCTGGGTTTGCTGCACGTAGTGTAGGTACAGATGGTGGAAAGTCTTCTGAGCACTTGCCCACCAGTGACATATATGCAGTCGCTCCACCAGCATATGGACTGTGCACAAATTGCCTTCTCTCAGAAGCCTCTCCAGCTGGGGTCAGGATCTAATCCACACCCACCATTTGCAATGCCACTGGCACCCTGAGCACTGTTATTACTCCTTATCTTCCTAGCAGAGCATACAATGATTTGTTACAAGTTCGTATTACTGCAATAATTCCCTTGTCATACCAGGATTAAGAGATAAACAACCTTAAGCTGGGCAGGGATGCAAATGATTCAGGGTATGAATCATGGTATGGTATGGAAGAAGGAAACCAGGGGCTCACAGTTCATCCCTAGCTCTGCCCTGAGCTCTGGGACCCCAGTGTGGCACACGTCTTAGATGCAAATTCCCAGTATATTAGTTACAGTGGAACTTGCTCAGTTAAGTTCGATGTAAATGAAAAGCAACTCATCAGTGCTGAGAAGCAGCTGAATGCTTTCAACTGTACGGTCCAAATACAGCTTCAATCTTTCAGTTAGTCCATGAGGAAGGACTCCTTGCCCATACAGAGCATATTACAGGATTGGGGCCAAAACCAGCAAAATTCTTCTGAAGCATTGAAGACATGAGTGATTTTTGTAACATAATATTTGTACCAGAGCAAGCCACCATATATCTTGTTTCTGCCACGTTCTGGAGAAAGCACTTCACAAGATATTTACCATTTATACCAGGATAACTGTACTCCCAAACCGAGGACCTCAAGCGGGCACGTCCAGCTCTGGCTGATGAGCCAGCCCCCCAGCTACAACATCCTGTACCTGTCGCTGGTCTCTGTTCCGGACTAGTGTAATTTGGGGGAGGAGGATAAAAAGGGAAACTCTGTGTTTACAAAGGAAAGAAGGAAACCGTCTGTGACAGGGCTTTTTTCGAGCATTAGCTGTTTGAGTGCTGCTCAGAGGTTTGTAATGCCAGAAGTGGTCCCGGCAGAAACGGGCTGGTGGGCAGAAACAAGTGAGGAGGTCAAAAGGTGAAAAATAAATGCAATTTATCACATGCTTGTGCTGTTTATCACCTGGTTAGAGAAATTAAGGAAATCACATGGATATCATCACATTGCATAGGATGACCCTACACACATACAATCTTATCTACTGCTCCAGGTTAGCTTGTTAAACTTGTGTAAAGGGATGGTGAACTAGATCCAGCTAGTTTGCATCATCTGGCAGGCTCCCGTTTGGGGAGTAAACATATGTCAATAGCTTTAACATGACCAATCTTTACAGTAAAGGGCCGAGAGGAGGTTTCATACCCAGACTGGGAAATTTCCATGGCAGTTTTACAATTCAGAAAATATACATATCACACAGGCACATATGCAGTAAGCACAAAAGATTAGCATTGGAACTGACAACTTGTAAGCCAAGTTTTAGCTTTATGTGATTCGAAACAGCTGAGTGATAAATTAAAATAAAAACAAATGCCAGCAGCTCCTTAGCGCTAGTGGGATTGGTGGGTGCTCCTGTCATGAGAGCCTGGTGAATACATATTGTTATAATTGGCCGGGTGGAGGTGGTAGAACAAACGTGACTCTTCCAAGGCAGTGTTGGCACTGACAATAATTGTTAACAGATTTAGTTTCCTATTCACCTCTTTTTTGCCCTATAGCTCCTTCTTAACTTATCAGCAGATTTTATTTTTGAGTTATTAGAAATCGCATCCTTCTTTTATTGATTCTTGCGAGTTGCCAGCCAGCCGCTAATTGCTTCCAGCTCCGGCGTTTCAAAATTACTGATTTCCTTTTAGATACTTTAATCATTCATATATCTTTCCCTCCATTCCTCCACCCCCTTTTGACTTTCTTTGGCTTGAGACTTTCTCAGAGGAGCTGTCAGCCTAGTTAACCCTAGTCGTTCTAGCCAAAGACTGCTCTCATTCCTATGGCAAAGGGGTAGTCAAGAACGGTTGATGAACGTAAATCCTCATCTAACTCAACCCCCAGCATGAGCGCTCTGAATCCAAATACTCTGAATTTGAACACTTAGTTCATGTGCTGTCCAGGTGTACATATATAGTTGTACATACGCATACACACATACATACATACACACAGACATACATACATATATATACACAAAGTGAGCATGTGTGTTTATATGCAAACATACATAAACATAGATATACTGTATAAATATAGCATATAAATAGATGCATATGCATATCTGTATGTATAAATTACTGGAAGCGCTTGTATTAAGGTCTGGCTTGCTACTCCCTTCTGTCTCTCTGCTGCACTGCTCCTGGAGCAGAATGAACGTCATTGCACTGAGACCGATGGAGTCACCCAAGAGTCACAGATTAGCAAGTCACCGTGCATCGGCTGAGTTGCAGGAGCTGCTGACAGATGTGTTGCTAACCCAAGGCAAAGGGAAGTAGGGGTGACTGCTTACGAGAGCCCTCTGAGTGTGAGCAAAGATAACTTGAATTACATCGCCTTAGCTGGGCACTAGAAATGTGCAGACAGGCTGCTACTGGGGCACCGCTGAGTTGAATAACTTGTCAAGAGGCAGTAACCGGTGCCTGCGCTCTGCCCCACTGACCAAGGCCCCTCTCCTGCCTCTCTGCACAACGGTGTCTGTGCATCCCTCTGCCCTCTCCCACCTTGGACCACCAGCACGGCTGCTCCTCATCCTTCTGGCACTGGCAGAGCAGATTGCTGCTGAAGGAGAGCTCTCCCACTGCACTCATGACAGCGAAGGGACCTCAGCGCTGCTGTGCTTCAAAGCGGGAGGACTCCTGGGACATGGGACCTGCAGGTCCTCTGCTCTGCAGTGCGGAGCAAAACAGTAAAGCCCAGAGACTGATACCAATGTGCTATTTTCCTTTATGAGATCATGGGGCTGTTTCCTTTTCCATTCCCATCGATTTTCGTTGCCTCTTCTTCATCGCGAAGACCTGAGGGGGGAAAAAGGAAGAATACCAGGGCAAGTTTTGCCCCCTTCAGAAATCCTTTTGGCTGCACTAGTCCAGAACAAGTCCCAAATACTGAACGTTCCTTCTTATGGATCAGAGCTGGTACCAGATTAAAAAATCCCCTGCCCCCTCCATGCCTGCTCCCGGCTCCCTGGAGCCACATGTGCGTGTGGAAGGGTGCAGGAGGGGAAGCCTCCCCACGGTGCTGCCCTCGTGCAGGCACTGCCTGGTGCCCTGGGCTGGAAAGCCCCATGGCAGCCTCGTCAGCTCTTTGTCCTGGGAAGCACACCCTGACACCACTTGTTCCAGACACTCAGCCCTGTGCTCCCCATCCACCCCGGAGACATCCTGGCAGCATGGCCAGGCAGCTGCCAGCACTGCAAGCCCAGCCTGCTGCAGACTGGGGCTTTCCAGGCTCTCAACCTTGTTCGACTTCTCGAGAGGCCAGTGTTACTGTCCCAAGTGCATGTCACTGAGGGGTTCAAATCAACATATTCTTGCGGAAACGAACAGAAATTTTCCTGGGCACAATTTTTTTTCTGTCAAAAATGCAATGCTCTGAGCTGCCAGCAGCACGGGTCTCTTTTAAAAATGCATAATCTATAAATGAATCAATATAGGACTTAGGGGTACTTAAGGACACTCCTTCTTTCTCTGTTACATGGTTGCTCCCTCTCTAGACCTTGCCTAAACTACCCCATTGCTATGCTGAAAGCAGTTAATGGCAGCTGTTAAACACATGGTTTAATTTTAGGGATCAGTCCCAGGCATGCAAATTAGTTTTCGCTTGGGTTAAATGCAAGTAGCAATTAAGCACCTCTTTGCATAGTGAGAACAGAAGCAGTTGGAAGCTGCTGTCCAAAGCAAGATCCTGCCTGAGAAGACCAATAGTCGTCAGGTGCATCCCTGAGTGCAGGCACAAAGGTGAAGGGATGGACTGGTTGAAGCTGCGTGCATTAGTAAAGCAAAGGCCTGAAGATGGGCATGGCTTTGGGAGAAAACCACATTCCTTTCAGCCATGATATTCATCGGAAAAGCAAGCTTCTTGAGGGTAAAAAGCAAAGCCTGGTCTGTCTTACTGTAATATTGCCTTGTCCTATTTAGAAGAGTTCTCCAAAAATACACGATTGTCCTAGTTTCGGCTGGGAT
>NW_009222405.1:0-8631 GCF_000690835.1 Fulmarus glacialis | reverse complement strand
TCTTTGTAGTAGTTGGTATAGTGCTGTGTTTTGGATTTAGGATGAGAATAATGTTGATAACACACTGATGTTTTAGTTGTTGCTGAGCAGTGCTTACACTAAGTCAAGGACTTTTCAGCTTCTCATACTGCCCTGTCAGCAGGTAGGCTGGGGGTGCACAAGAAATGGGAGGGGACACAGCCAGGGCAGCTGACCCCAACTGACCAAAGGGATATTCTATACCATATGACATAGTGCTGAACAAAAACTGGGGATGTTGGCCGGGGGGCGGGGCCGCTGCTCGGGAACTGGCTGGGCATCGGTCAGCGAGCCGTGAGCAATTGCCTTGTACATCACTTGTTTTGTATATTCTTTTATTATTATTCTTTTGTATATTCTTTTATCATTATTATTATTTTCCCTTCATTTTCTGTCCTGTTAAATTGTCTCTATCTCAGCCCATGAATTTTACCTTTTTTTACGATTCTCTCCCGCATCCCACTGGGGGGGAGTGAGCAAACGGCTGTGTGGTGTTTAGCTGCCTGTTGGGTTAAACCACGACAGCGATGTAGGATGTTTTAAAGAGCTGAGTTTAAGAAAAAGGAAGAAGAAAGGAACTTAGATACCCAGAATGGCCATGTCTTTTTCTCCATATGCCACTTCCAGTCTTATGCATTTTGTTTCGGTTGTAAGTTTACTGCAGGAAGTGTGCTTAGGTTTCACAGAGTGGCAGTCAGCATCCTGGGATGATGTAGATAACAAGTATCTGTATGATGAAATGAGTTGGGAAGTTTTTTTCATTTTCAAGGACTGAATATTCCTTTTCATGCAGCAGCTGAGCATTTTGTGCACAGTTTAGAAGATTTGTTGCCAATGAGAAGCATATTTATTTGGAAAAAATTCTGTTTAATATCTGACTTTCAGGATGTTGATAAACTCACCTTTATTTTGGTTAACAAAGCCTCATATTTTCAACCTGTAATGATGAATGGCCTGTGAGGGTCAACATGATACTGCATCACAGTTAGAAACCAACTCAGTGCATGCCATCAGGCTTTGAAAAATCACCTTTCCACTGCATATATGCAGCAGTGGTTGTGACTCTGGTAGTAAGGAACAGCTACTGTGCCTCTGTGTGTCCTGAAGTTAAAATAAAAAATCTGTTCACTCCAGGCAAACCAAATCCTCTAACCAACCCCGGATATGTGGTCCCTGTCCCAGCTGGTAAGTTAGTATAGCTTTCCAGTTCAGCAAAAGCTTCAGTTTCTTCAGAGCTCTGAAAGTCTACAGCAGGGTAAGCACGTAGCCAAGGAGGGACAATGCTATTTCTAAATCCACAGACTCACCCTTAAAATTGCACCCGACCTTGAATTCTTGTCCTATTTCTGGGGTAGAACCATGATTCTTGAGTCTTGTCTCAGCCAAAAGAGAACTTTTGGACTTTTCTTTGCCTATAACTTTCCAGGAATGTCACTGTATCACTGACAAGTTGGCTCTTGACAGATAAAGTGGGATGCTACAACTGCAAAAAAAAAAAAAAGCCTGAGTGTTGCAGAAGATTCTTCTTTTCAAATTGAGCAGGGGGAATGGTTGAATCACAGGGGGGCTGTGGCCGGGTAATTTAAAAGATTTGCTGTCTGAGAAAGCACATAGATCTGCTGCATAATGTGTGAATGGCCATATCTCACTATGGAGTCAAGAGTTGAGCTGTTATGACTACAACATAAATAAGACCAAAATCAGAGTTGACTTGCGAGGGGAGACATAACGGCTGTGGGTAAAAGCAGGAAGGTGGGGGTGGAGAAATCAGATGGGTAAAATACAAAACAGCAAGATGTGTTGGCTAGATAAATTTGCAACATTCAGCGTCATTTCAACTGGTTTTATCAAACCCTGCTTACCATTTTTAAAACAGCAGTTCATTTAGGTCATCTCAAAATTACTGAAGGAAGAGGTGGCAGTTTACTCAGACTTCCCGTATCATAAGTCTCTGTATAGACATCTCAGGTCATCCCGAGTATTGCTGTATCACTCCGGAATAAGCAAATCCATTGAAATCAATATTTATTTACTACAGATTTACACTGGCATCACTGAGCACAAGCCCTGTCTGAAAGATTTCAAATGTGATGTTTCATGAACAGTGGCATGAGCTGACCTCTGTAATACAGATTAAGGTCAACTAAATCCTTATGCAGTAACAACTAAAGATTTATATCCTAGCCTTTTTCATGCCCAAAGGACTGTATTACTGTGTCCTCTTTCCTGTTATTACAACAGCCCTAGACAGGACTGAAAACAAATTGTATTTGTCAAACATTCTTTATCATCACTATGTGAGATAGCCCCCTGTTTACCATGGCAAGTACTAGAAATTATGATAAAGCTGCACAGATAAAAACTAAAGTATAGCAACAGGAATAAACACAAATTGCTCTCAGGTTAGCTTCAGTGGACAGGATCAGTGGACATTAAGGGGAAACATAAAAGCAAAGAGAAACAAAACAGAGCATGCATCACTTAAATACCGTTGGCTTCTGCATTACCCCAAGGTGTTAAGCAAAGGCTCACGCCTGACATATATAGGCCTTATCCGTGCTACTTGCTGCTTTTTCTGTAGTTCAGAGCTTCTGCAGTGCCGAGCCCATGTGAGCCTCCTTTGTCCTAGTGGCATCCCATGTACTGTTTGTTTTTTTTTTGTTGGAGGGAGTGAGGGGCTTGATGTACCAGCATACCTACCTTAGAGGGGGAATTGCTCCTCAGCTTTGAGCTGCCAGACCTGGTACAGCAACAGCCAGAGTCTAGCCCAGCAGCCACAAGGAATTTACCCTGGGGATGAATTATGTTAGGTGCCCTAGCAGCAGCTTTACTTTGACAACATACTGTACAATTTAAATATCATAACATCTCAATTTTCATAGTTACATGGTGGTATATTAGCTAAGGGTTATTTTTAACTTGGAGAAAACAGGAACATGAGACTGCCAGAGTCATTGAGTTGGTTTGCCACTAGGACTCCCCATGAATGTACCAACATCCACCTGAGCAGCGCTGCTACCATCCCCACAACACCTACTGAGGGGCTTTTCCAGAACTGCCCCACCTTCATGGCTACAAACAGCCTGCCTATATATGTTTACAAATTCTTTCCATGTTCATTCAGAACCAGTTTATAGCCACTCATTCTCAAATCAGTACAGACTATTATTTAAATGAGCTCTCTCCCTTCTACCTTACGGCCCTTTGTAAACAATTTTCCATCCTCTCTCAGGCTTTTTTTTTTTTGGATGGACTGAGAATCATGCTCTAAGTCTTCTCTTGTGGTGTCTGCCTTTGTCCTCTTAGCAGATCTCCTCTGCCACTGTTGTGGTCTTAACTCGTCATTCCTGAGCATAGACGACTTGAGCAGTGTGTGTCCTCTCAGGTGAAGACTTGCCAGACACCTGTGCAGTGTAGCAGCATTTCACACCTCTCCTTCAAATGCCTCACCTTTACCTTTTTCATGCTGTTATTACTTTAGTGCGTTGTAATTATTCTGGAACTAATACATCGTCCTTGTCTGATGTTATACCCATTTCATGAGCTCCCAGTTTTCACAGATAACTTCATGCTGAATAACCGACTATGCATTTTGTACTACTGACGTTGGTCTTATTTCTCCCCATCCCACCTCCTGCATGTTTTTAGTGCTATTTGCACAATATTCTGAATCTATGTTATTAAATGGTGCCCTCTTCCAGCCAATAGTCCCTGGTTAGAATCAAGTAATTAATATCCCCTCAGAAGCCAAAGATAAAATTCCTACCTCTTTTCAATTGACTAGTCTAGATGTAGCCTAACTACATTACCTGATCCCGTGAACAAGAATATTGTGAAACATTGGCAAACTGCTGATATCCTTAGCATATATGCCTGTGAGAAATAATGGGTGTGAAAAGATTTGTGTATAAGCCAGTGGCGTGGAAACGTGTGCTCAGTCTTAGCAGCTATCCAGTTAATATTAATTAATAGATAGCACCTAAAGAAAACACACATAAATGCAAGATGCCTTTTTCGAGCAGACTTGTTAGATTTCTGGTGCTTATGTGAAACTTTGTAAAGACTCTTGAAATCATCATAACTTTATTTAAACTTGTTTACACACCACCCAGGCATAGTGCCCTCAGGGCTGTCTGTGCTGGAGTCTCTCTTTTGAGGGGCAGAATGTGACTTTTATTGATTACTTCTCACAGGGTTTCAAGAGATTCTCATGTAATTACAGAATAATTCAAGTGGGAAGGGGCCTTGGTTTGCCAAGGCCTTGCCCAACCTCCTGCGCAAAGCAAGGTCAACACGAAATTCAGACCAGGTTGCTCAGGGCTTCACTGCAGTCAGGTCTGGAAACCCTCCTTGGAAGGAGAGTGCACAACCTCTCTGGCAGCCTGATGCACTGCTTGACTGCTCTCATCTTGGAGGTTTTATTATGTACGTAAATGTCTCCCTACTTCAGTTTATGACATTATTACATTCCCCAAAATCCAATCCTCCTGGATTTTTGCACTTATCTGAACTCAATAATTTCTGACAGGCTTGAAGAAAAAGGACAGTCAGACTTCTGGTAAATACAGTCAGCACAGGTGGAATCGCCAAGGTAAATGGAAGAACAGCAAGCAGTGGGGTGAATGACATGAGCCGGTGGGGGCAGGGGAGGAAGAACTGCATTTCTACTACAGTTGTGCAATGTAGGTGACAATGGGAAAAACTTACAATACCTTAACCAAACAGCTAGTGGAAAACACGAAATGAAGCTTGTTTTCCTTACAATATACCAGTGTGGTATGCAAATCATATTGGAAAAAGTTACCCCACTGCTCATTTCTTGAGCATGTAGCAGATGTAGAGAAGACCAGGATTGTGCAGCAACTGCACCCACACTAACCCCCAAGGTAACTCAATTCAAAACTCCTCTTCTGTTAGAGAAGCTGCCTTGCCAGATGGTTTGTGCTTCCTCCTCCCGTCTCGGACAGAGCTGGCTCCCAGCAGGCTGGGAAGGAGCCCAGCACCGACAGCGGGGAGATTCCCAGCCAGGGGTATCTCCCTGGAAGTGGTTCTTTAAATAAACTTTACAGTCCGTCCTGCCTATGAAATTATTGTTCACAATTTTGATACTCTGTCAGATCAGCATAATAGACTGGCACAGCTTGTCAAATAAAATGGCAAACAGAAAGCTAGTGTCCAAATCCATCCTTCAATTTGAAATGCAAAGTGTAATACTGTACAGGAATACGGAGGGCTAATGTAACAAGGAATGTATCCTCCCCTGAAGTGAAGGATTCGTTTCAAAACACACTGATACTTTGGCGCAGAGCAGTGACTTCATCAGCATAGACAAAAATAAGAAAAAATATTATGGAGAAGATATTACCTCTGGGCCAGATCATCATATGTCACAAATTTGGATTAATTTAAACAGAGCTATATTAGTTTTTACCAGTTCCAAATCCACCTATTTCTCATGGTCTGGAGCATTATAAAATATTTCCAAATTTTATATTTCCTAATATTTTCCAAATGTTGTTAGAATTTTAGAGAAGGGGGATTATATTTTCCCTTTTCCTGCCTTTTACCACTCAACAATCTTTCATAAGGTTTTCTTCTTGATTTGACAGAGAAACTCTTTAATAAAAACAAAAAAGCTGATCTGCTAGTTCTTGCTAGCCAACATTGTAAAATGTCAGTCAGGTGGGGAATCATTAAAGAATTGGACATTAAAAATCTGTAGTCTTAGAAAACCAGATATAAAATAAATGACAGGAAGGAAACTTTCTGCCCAGTACTTTGGAAAGTGGCTACCATTCAAGGCAAAGTTCAAAGTAAAAGCAAGGAAAAGTGACAGTTATTAAATTCCAGAGTCTTGATTCGTTTTCTCATTCTCAGAGTGACAACTTTCTTTAAATGTCCACTTAGCACGAAGTTAAATTATCTACTTGAGATTGGGAAAAATAATATTCATATACTAAAATTCCATATTATTTCTGCAGTAGTGCTCTGTTCTTTTAACTCAAAGTTTCACTGTAAGGAGTGAACCAGAGGCTCATAAGCCACATCTGTACCATCCCTCACAGCTGGGCCAAAGCCTGCACCTCAGGCAAAGACCATCTCACTTGGGCACCGCTCAGCACAACTTCTTGCTTGGACCTCAGCGTCCTACTGGGGGAATTATTTCACCACAGAGAGAAGACAATGACTAATTAGTGTTCACACATCACAGGCAAGGGAGGCACCAGGATGTGTGAAATGTGGGGAAATTCATCTCAGCACAGCAGCGAAACCCATAGTTGGGGTGTCTCCTGACTATCACACTCTGAAACCCTTTCTCCTTCTTCTGTTGATGTTAGTTGTGTAAATATCTGTGCCTGCACAATATGCAGAGAGAATATGAACCAGTCGAAAATGTGAAGATAACTGTGTTTCTGAACTCTGAGAAGCTGTACATACCCAAAAATAGCCAATAAATGGATTATTTTTTAAAAATCTTGCCATTTTGACTCAGTTTTCTTCTGAATGGGCCCACTCACTACGGGCCGTGAGTCAGGAAACCTTTCTGCTGTGCAGTTACGCAGAGACCCCCTGCGTTCATGTATGTGAGAAAGAGCCAGGTGCTCAGACCTATTCAGGTTTTAGGAAAACTGCTTTCTAGAATAACCCACCTCTTCACTGGGAACTGAGGTGAACTAGTGAAGCTGAACTCTTAACTGAGAGACTTCAGGCTAGTTGCCTAAGTTTAGGTGGAATGTATCCAGGCTCTAACACATACACTAATTCTTCTGGGTAGCTGCAGACACAGCAACATTCATTATTTCCATGAAAGCACTTGCTAGCCAATCTTTTCCATACAATATCTGCCGGCAGCACAGACAGAAGTGTGTGCTTATAATAACAAGACAGCAGAAATTTCAGACAGAGATTTGAATAATATGTTTTGCAGTACTTGCTCAGGCTTATTAAATCCAATTCAAAATATACAAAAAAAGTTGCTCTTTTTTGTGAGGTCTCTATCTCTGTTTCTTAAGGGGAATTATCTTAAAGGATAAGTTAATTTCTTTTACATGCTACTAACGATGAATAAATCAAAAAAACCCATTACCACTTGCGTAGTTCTGTTAGTACAAACTCTTGTAACCTTAACTTAGCCCTACAGCTCTGTGGCTGGACTTTATCCTGGCTTGGTCCTCCAGCCATTTCTAGCCTTCATCTCTCCAAAAAGATGACACTACTTGCATTCTGTACAGGGGCTTTAAGATTTTTCTTGTTCAGCTAGTGATCAGATACTCTACTGATGCCAAATAATCCACATGGACTTAAACCCAGTTGGAACTGATAACCTCATTGCTACTTATCTTCAGCGGAGGTAACTCCGCTGCAGCCATAGAGTTGTTCATACCAGTGTCTATGAGGTATTGAGAACAATAAAAAATTTTGCTACCAGCAAAAGCCGCAACTGACCACAAGTGCACACAAATACGCAGCAGCTTGACTTCTTGCACATGTACAGAAATCATCGTAATTGCATGAGCATACATAACTCACTTCACCGTATCCTGCTAAGAAGAGCTGACTTCAGGATTCTTTTGTTTTAAACTTTGAAAACCTTTCACAGTGTTACTCCTACCTCCTCATCCAAATGTTTAAGTCCCTGTACATTTAAATATCAAATCTTATTTCTCATTCTCAACTAGTAAATCTCATCTCTTTCTAAATCCCTCTTGAAATATTAGTGTTATTGTGCATGTTCTGTCATAAGTATTACTTTGTGGATTACATTGCCAAAATACATTTGTGATCTGTCTGAGCTTAGCCATTTTAAATCCAGCCATTAATACACATCTGCTCACAGCTGAGCAAAATTCTCTGTTGGAACTATAAAAGATAAACTTCATAACTACTTAATGTGATAGTGTTTTCTGTGTGTGCTTTGTATTTTATTTATTCCCAGACACTGGGTCCTGTGGATCTGTGTCCCTGGTTGGGATGAGACACTTGCTCTTGGCTTCTTTGGAGCCCAGTGAAGCAGTTTTGGTGGGGCAGGTTTTCACCCCATGGTGGCAGTTTTGAAAACGGTCTTGTATCTGAGGGGATCACAGCTGATGTACTTGGCAGAGACATGGCCTGAACTGTTGCATATGTCCTGGCACAAAGCTGTGCAATCTGGCCAAATCCACTCTTGGGCTCGCAGAGTGGAGGTGATGGCACCATCAGCAGCGCCATCAGAAGGTTTCTTCTGCCAGCCTCCTTGCTCTGCTAGCCCAGGTGACTGGGTTGAACCCTGCCACAGATGTCTGGGCCGGGTTGAACCCCTGCCACAGATGTCTGGAAAACACAACCAAGCCATTGCTGTCAAGGGCATGACAAATAAGTAAGTTGTCTTGTGCCAGCTGACTAATAGTAACAGTCTATGTAGATATTTCTACCTTGCTGCACCTCTTAGACAATGTGACTGAGTTTACCCCTCACTAAAATACCCTTCAACAAAAAAGGACAAAGTTATTTCACATTTGCTGTGGAGAAAGAGACAATGTCCGGTAAGACATTGTCTTAGACTGACAGATGTGTTTTAAGTTTCTCATGTACCTGGGCTTTGAGAGAGCTGCAATACTTAATATATTTATATAT
>NW_009222404.1:5822-12726 GCF_000690835.1 Fulmarus glacialis | reverse complement strand
ATCCCATCCAGCCCCATAGACTTGTGAGCATCCAGGTGGCGTAGCAGGTCGTTAACTGCTTCCTCTTGGATTATGGGGGCTTTATCCTGCTCGCTGTCCCTGTTTTCCATTTCAGGGTCTGAATACCCTGACGGTTACTGGTCTGACTATTAAAGGCAGAGGCAAAGAAGGCATTAACACCTCAGCCTTTTCCTCGTCCTCGGTCGCAATGTTCCCCCCCGCATCCAATAAAGGATAGAGATTCTCCTTGGCTCTCATTTTGTGATTTATATATCTGTAAAAACATTTTTTGTTGAAGTTCCCCACGAGAATAAGGGCTAGCGATTGTGAGACTTCTGCCAGCTGCTTGTAGAATGCTTCATCTGCCTCATCCTGGTTAGGTAACCTGAAACACCATAGTTAAAACAGTCCAGCAGCTGAGGAATTCTCTTAAGTGGGAACAGCGTTAAGAAGAATTCTTCCTACAAAAAGCAGAAAGCTGGATCTGGGTACATTGTCTTCAGGTAATATCCCAAATCACACACCACAGATAAGGTACTTAGGGCAACACCTAGACTAGAACATCTTGCTGAATGGTCTTACACACTCTGCCAGTTGGTATATTATGTTAGAAATTGTGCAGGTGTTTATAAAGTGGCACAAATTGAGGGAACCTGTCATGAATGAGTGGTTTAGAGGCCGCTTAAAGAATCACCGTCAAAGAAATTAGCAGAAAGTGATTTTAAGAGAGATTTATAAAGGTGTGACCTAACAGAATTCGATGGCAAGGTTCACTCTATTACTTATTACATGGATGAAACATATAAAGAAAAATCATCTAAGGGTTTCTATTTCAGGGACTATATGTGTTTGGCAGCAGTCTAGGTTTCATTCACAATTTAGCAACACTTCATTATCAACTAATCATTTACGAACTTTAGTAATGCTTAATCATTAACTAATTCAATATTTGCAAAGTGAGTTAGTAAGTCTACTACAATCACAACTTAATTACAGATTATGCTTACTATCAGTCCACACAAACAGAGAAACATATATACATATAAAAATATACAGAAGGTATACCTGTTAAAAATTCCCCTCGATTTCAGTGAAGAAATATTCACGTCGAATGTCTAGGCATTCCCTCTCAACGGGCGAAAGGGCTGAGCTTCGAAAGGGACTCCCCCAGGACCCAGCGGTCCTCCGAATATCACAGGCCTGAAAGATCGCAAGCTCTGAGAGTTGTCCCACTCAGAGGGAGATGCTGGGTGCAGCCTGCTGCGGTCCAGGAGAGCTCAAAGGGCCTCACTTAGGACCACCGTTTATAGGTTCGCAAGATGGCTGGTTTTAGTCATCAGTAAATTTCCATCCTGCCCACAGTCCCAGGTGGTAATTACTAAAAAATTCTCAAAGTTTTGGTGGTGTTCTACTGGACACCTGGGTCAGGCAGCAGGAGTATGTTCCCAGCCTCAGCTATGCAGAGTTTCTGATACAGTCAAGGAGCACTCAACTGCCAGACTTCAATACACCAAGGCCGAGGTTTAATGGAAATTTCTGAGATCAACAAGCAGCCCAGATCAGCAAGTGGCCCAGGGAAGAAAGGGGGGGTATGAATGCACCACCACAGAACCTCACTAGCAGAAATGTAACAGCCTAGAAAATGTAGATGTTTCCAAGCTTAAGTGGCAGGTATGGAGGGTTTCTGAAAAATGCTTTACATGAAATCATCAGTTTGGGGAAATGATCTTTAGCCTCAAGGCTAAACTGTGCAGAAAGTCTAATTTCTGCAATGTTTAGAGATTTCTTCTTCTATAGCAGACTGGTGTGATCATAGCACATAGGCTTTGGCTCTGAGTTTTTGCTGGCACCATGCTGTGCCCCATGGCTCCACAACATAATTATTTTTGATGTTTTTTTTTTTTTTAATTAAACATGTATGAAATGGTGTGAGTACTGCGTTGAAACTCAGAAGCATGGCTTTTGTTTATAGCTTGAAAATGTAGAGATGTGTTGTGCGACCAGGTGGCAGGAAATAGTATTTAGGGACCCTGAGCATGCAAAAGTTGGTCGTACAGTGTTACAAGACTGTGTAGGATGGAGAAATACAAGTCTACTTAGGAAATAACCTCCCTGTCTTGTGGGAGGAGTCCCTAAGGTGCACTATCTGGTGCCTTGTGCTAAGATTTTGTCTTTAAGAAAGACACTTGGAGTGCTCCAAAACAGTCAAGAAGCATAATACTAGTCCTTTAGTGTGATGATCAGGTTTCAGTGCTCAGGTTTATTTACTGGCCATCTTTCCTTCAACATTGCAGGTACCATTTTTTGGCATGAAATTGTTGCAAATGAAAGAAGTAGAAGTTGAAATGAAATTTTGTCTCTGTGATAAAATTATTAGTGTATTAGATTCTTCTTGTTTCATTTTCAGTTTCACCAACGGAAGAGCTGACTATAAATTTAACTATATCTCCAGGTAACTTTGCCTCCATATAACTTCACTCATATGGCTGTAGTTTCCACAAAGCCTAGACAGCATGTTTTATTTTGAAAATAGTACCTCTTGTGGCATTCACTTTGAGATCAAGATACTGAAATTTAGCTGACTCTATGCAAGTATCATTATATGAGCTAGTGAATAAGCCCCCATTTAAAGGTTTCATTTATTTTCCTAAATGTAAATGACTCGTGCCATTTGAGATACCCTCTAGTATCACAGATATCAGATACAGAAAGCAAGGAAACTCATGCCTTTCCAAGCAGTTTATGTGAGTTAGTGCATCTCAAATACCGTATGCAAAGGCAACTTAAATCAGTGCCAGATGCTCAGAGCTGTTTAGATGACTGGCTACAAAGGGTTTGATACATTTGTCTTAACACAGATGTCTAGTGTCATGTGAGATGACACATGGGTATCCATTGGATCTCCAGGTTCCATTCCAAAATGGAAAGAATTTTCCCTTTGGTTCTATGTAATACCTGCCAGCTCTTGTCGATGTTGGATGCTTCTCGGTCAGCATTAGATCTCTACACTTAGACAACTGAATGAAACTCTGGGTGTCTATATCTTCCTCAACAGAATAGCTGTATGGACTTCATTGACTATATTGACTAGGTTTTCAGTGCTATAAAGGGAGATTATTGAGCTAGTTCATATGTAGACAGCTTACATGTAGGTACCTCAGTCTTGTACCAAATCCCATTTGTTATGCTTGTATTGTGTACAATTTCTTTATTTTGAGAAAGGGTGTCAACTTAACTTAAAAGTTAAGTTTTAACTTAAAAGTTGCTAAAATGTTGAAAATAGAAACATACAGCCTATACTATAAAATATTACAAGAAATGAACCCCAGATATGAGCAATAAATGTAAATCCCCTGCTAACTGAATACAGTAGTAATTTCCAAAATAGTGGTTCTGTTTCTGAAATATCATTCATTTTACTTCACAATTCTTTGTTTTGCTTAGTGCTATTTATGAATTGGAGAAGCTGTGTTCAACACATTTGTAGAATTGGATCAGTAGGCCGGGAAATTGTGTTGCAATGGAATGTTATTAGGGTACTAAAAACTGATTTGGTCTATGACTTTTTAAAGGAAAGAACATTCAAATATGACTTAGCAGGACTAAAGAATTACAATGACTAAAAATACATATTTTTCACTTTTATGGAAAATATTTGTGAACCATCCCAAATGAAAAAGAAGCAATGGTAGAAAGGTGTGCTTTAAGAGCTTTAAAATTCGTTATGAAAAAAAAAATCAGATCTTCATCTTCTCAAATTCGAAGTACGATCATAGTTTATCATTTATTTGGCAAGACCAAATGTTAATAAAAAAATCTAAAAAAGTCTATAAAGTCAAAATGAGCTGATAAATTCACCTATATATTCTCTTTAAAAGAAATATGTGTTTTAACATTCATGTATACTCAGATCATACGGAATTAATTTCATTGTATTATTAGTAACAAAATAGCTTATTTACATGCACTTCTATGTTGATGGTTCTTAAGATGCCAGTGTAATCTCTGCCTTTTTTTTTTTCCTTTTGCTGTTTGCCTCTGTATGAAATTAGTGTTACTTTTAGAAATAGATACACTTTTTTCAATCAACATTTTTCCCAGCTATGGGGCAATACTCTGAACTGAACTGATGTCAAACAGAGTTGTTCTCATGAAGTCAACCATATCACACAAATAGAGCAGAACAGAGATTCACAGAGCATGGTTTTTGTCTCCCTCTCACTTAGTCACACTAAAGTACATTAAAATTAGCTTTCACGGAATCATAAAGCTGGAAAGGACCTAAAATACCTGCTTAGCCCATCTTTCTGCTCCAAAGAAATATCAACAGTATCTACACCATTGGATGTTGTCTAGTCAATTCTTAAACACTTCCACAGTAGAGCCTCCAAACCCCCCCAGATGCACTATTTCAGATTTTTATTATCTTGCCATTATTTTTTCCAATGACAGTGATGACTCAAGACTGTTTATCATCTACTGTATCCCTACCCCTAGTTCTACAGAACTTCTAGCTAGAGTTGTTTGCTCTCCATACCTATGCAGTTATTTCTGTCTAAACTTAATGTATTTCATGTAACCTACAGAATCATGTAAAATTTCAAACCATTTTTCATTCCTTTAACATTTAAAAATCCTTTTGAATTCTATTCCTGTCCTCCAATGTACTTGCAGTTTATCCTAGCTTGATATCAACTGCAAAACTAATGGTCATATTCACAGTTCAAGGTCATTAAGTCAAATACTGAATAGCAGCTCTCCTGGGACAGAACCAAAAAGAATTTCATTTGATAAATCCTTCCATTTTGAGAGTGAACCATTAATATTCTCTGACTGTATATTTCCAATTAGTTTTGCAATCCTTTTATCATACATGCATTTAAACAATTTTCTTTAGCTTGCATGTGATGCTGACATGAAAAACAATGTCAAAAACTTTATTGAAGCCAAATATGTTACTCTAATATATTGCTTCCTTTTTGTCTGTAAGGCCTATTACATTATCCTAGGAAGAATTAAATTGGTTTGACATGATTTGCTCTTGACTAATCCATGTTGGTTGTTACTTACTGCAGGTCTCAAGTGCACTGACTAAAAGGCCGTGACTTGTGAAATCAGAAGAGAGCTTGTCAGAAGATGACACTGCCCAATACATCTTGCTATTTCTTTTAGTAAGGCTTCGAAAATGTTATCCATTCCAGGGATTTTGTGACAAAAAATGTCCCCTGGCATTATTCCTTGATTAACTTGATTTCCTCTATTGAACTGATATAAATGAACACAGAATAGTTTTAAATTACTTGGAAAGCTGAATGATGCTCTTTTTAATCTCAGTATTAATCTGAAATGAAGCTAGTGGCATGATATGCATGACTACTGGTGGCAGGAACTGGCATTGAATACACATCCAATTTTTAAATTACTTATATACCAGGGTGCCATGGCCTAGGTAAGAAAAAAAGGAAAAAAAAATCAAACCTTGCTGGTCACAAAAATAATTCCATTAACTAAAAGTATATCTGTTATTTTCCTTTGTTAGGTCGTGAATTTAGTAACGTCAAACATATTCTTTGTTTCATGGTTTCACCATATCAATGTGTGAACTAATAACCAAAGGGCTATTCTATGTAGAAGAATGTATTAATTCATTTTTGGCTTCTCATAAATACACCATATATGGTGTATAAATGCACCCTATATCAACTGGGAAGGAATTATTTGATCTAAAGCAGAGAAACCTGTGGGATGAAATTAAAGGACAGATATACAATATATATACACACAAAAACTTACATAAGGTCTGTCAAGTGCAATGACAAAGACAAGATTCTTTATGCCCTTTTATCTGTGTGAGCACAGGGGATAAAATTCTAAAGCCTCAGCAGGGCTTTATGGGTAGGTAATATCCATATGTAAGAGCCTGAGACCATCAAATTTAGTTGTTATCACTCCTGTTTTAAGTTAAAAATTAAAATAAAGGCTTTGATGGTGCTGCCAGGTGTACCAAAATGGCTGGGTACCAAGAATCATGCATTTGGGAAATGAGATCCAAGTTTAATTTCTTCTTCTTCCCAAACCTAAGCTGTATCTTCTGGGAAAATGCCACAAAAATGTTCGAAGGGAGAAAAGTTGAAAGAATGGTTTCAAACTTTATTTAGAGCCTAGAAAACTAGACAGAGAAAAATTGTTGCTGTTCAGTGGATTAGCAGTTTATCAGATTAGCAGTATTTTGCCTCCATGAAGTGAATCCCCATGCTGCCGCTTGCCTATATTCCATCTATGTCAGTCACCAGTAAATAAACTCAGCTGAATCTGACCTTGATCTATTTGAGAGTTTAAGCTCCTGACACAGGCAAAAAGTTACCTTACTCCTTAGAAGGCAGTGTTCCTCTGGTCTGCAAGATCTTTAGATCTGGATGGACAGTTTTCCACCCTTCATAGTCTACATTGGTGCTCAGCAGTCCCCTGTGAAGTGTAAATACTCTTAGAAAGTGGAGTAATTGAATCTGAGCTTCTCATTCTTTGTGGGATGAAAAGGGAAAAGTGAACAGCACTACCATCACACTGTGATTTATAAAAGAGAAGTGTGAGACCTAATCAGTTACTGGGAAAAGAAGTCATCAATGCATGTTTTCAGGAGAATTGTCAAGGTGACGGATTCTGAGTATAAGAAGGTATTTCTCTGCGTGCCTTAGGAAAAGCATTTGAGGGTTCAGTGCACACTGAATTCTTTCCTTAGCTAGGTAGCTGAATATTAACTTCATATTTCTACAGTTTTTGGTGGCATATCAGGCTTCTGTTTGCCTTCACTGTGTCACTGCAGACTGGCTTTTGTCCATGCCATGCAAGTCTCAGGGCTATGTGATCATGTGATTTCTGCATACATAGGCATAGTCCTGCTTTG
>NW_009222404.1:0-5799 GCF_000690835.1 Fulmarus glacialis | reverse complement strand
CCTGCTGGACATCTGTGGCACAACCTTGTTCCTGATTGTCTGATGGGGTATGAAGTCTATCAGGATTTCACAAGGACTGGGGAGAAAATCCATTATAACTCATATCCAAGATGTGTGGATTCCATCATAAAAAACAAAACAAACCAAAACAAACCAAAACAAAACCCAAAACAAAACCTACTTTCAGTGCATCTCTGGGATGTTGTGCCACCTGGCTTCTCCAGTGAGAAAGTGTCAGTAAGTGCCTTCTAACAAGCATAGGCTAAGTCTTTGGTGTGTTGGGGTGATGCACTAGATAGTGCAGCCACATTCTGATTGTGACAAAAGGCAACTCCTTGGTCAGTACTTTCTCCATTAATGGTATGGAAATTTGAGGCATAGCACAAGCTTCTGAATATCATTTTAGGTGCCAGAAACTACATTTTAGGTAATACCATACTTAATTATTAATTCTGAAACATCATGGCATTGGATCACAAAGGTCATATTGTGGTTGTAGCCTTGAATTTTATTGACAAAGAAAATTAATAAAATTAACTCCATAAGTTACCCATGAATGGGCACAAAAGTATTAAGTAGAGGGAAGTTTCTGATCACTGCCCTTCCTCTTTTATTCAGTGCATTTATTCCATGGTCAACACGGGAAAAGAAACTCAGATGTGAGCCCTGTATTTCTCTTACAAAAAACGAGCTGTAAATACAGGTAGCAAGTACAAGGCCGCCAAGTGCTCCCTCTCTCTTTATGGGGGTTTGGTGGCCTGCAAAGAAGCTTGCCTATAGCTCTTATAGCTCTTATAATTTATGTGAGTTCTGACTTTCTCTATACAAAGTGATAGACAAGAGGTAAGAACTGGGAGAGGAGAGATAGCTTAAAGCCTCCAGAATGCACCCTCATATTCCATGCAAGGTTTTACCAATGTAAGTGTGTAGGGAGGAAGAAATGTTCCCTCCTGGTAGTGGCTGGTGCTTTTTGCTCCTGCATTACTGTTTGCTGCATTGCTGTGTAGCCTACTCAGGTTAAATCAGGGTTATATCTGCAGGGTTCCTCTCCCCTGAGCACAGGAGTATTGTATTACAGTCTTGGAGGTATAGCAGAAAATCTCACTTCATGGGTCACTTCATGTGTTTTCAGCACAGTAACCAATTAATTGAACGAGTTACAAATATTGTAATCCTATCAAAATTCATTGATCATCCCTTGTATGAAATTTTGCTTTTCTGCCTGTTTGATCTAGTTAATTTCAGCTACTCAAACATTCATTGAAAATAAACACGAAAAGGTAAAGAACCTGGCTGAGCTGAAATTTGGTCTAGAATCTCAAGAAGCAGTTCCATTTCTGTTTTCTTTACAATTCCCACTGTTGTAGAAAGAAAGCTAATGTTCATCCATCTTTTAGCTGCCAGCATTTCTGCTAAACCAGTAGCTTTTAGAAACCCCAGGGAATGTCATAGATGGGGAGAAAATAGTCAGGAGTTTTAAATTGTCCTTTGCTTACCATACATCAGCCTTTCCTTGAAAAGGTAGGTCATATTAACCTTTTTTAGGTCTCCTATTTTTATCTTTCCTCTGGAAAAGTAAGTAAAATAACAAAAAATGAAATCTGTATGTAGAAAGCAGGTATTAGAAAGGACAAAATTCTGCCATAACAGGCCAAACCTCTGATACTTTGGCTACTACCCAACTTATCCTTATTTTCCTTTGCTGATTTCCTTATGCAGTGCTCACAGAGGAACACATGATGTGGGATTGTTTTTCACTGAAATCTGCTACCTCTCCTCTTTAGGATCAGTTTATTAAAGCATCTTTTGTATGATGCAAAAAGATTCTGCAAGTGATATATACACAACTTGAAAAGTAAAAAGCAATTGTTTCTTACTTCAGTACACAAAAAACATAGCTAAGATTTAATGATCTATTAGGCTAAGCATTAGTTTGCTTACCAATACTCTCAAGGCACCCAGAGAGTCTCTGTTGGCCACACAGGCATCAGTCAGGAGGTGCAGGGACAGTCTCTATCACTCCTTGAACAAGTCCTCAGTGCTGCCAGTTGCAAGGTGCCACCAGCTCTGTCATCACTGGTGACTCTGATGACTTAAACCAAAGCCCCAATGATTCCTAACTACTCAACTAGATTTCCCAGTTCTTTATCTAGTATTTTATGTTTTTCCATGCTGGTGTTTTTCTCCTTGAATGCTTGAGGTATTAATAATTTTGTTTCAAGAGAGCTAACTCTGGCTGTAATTTTATCTGTCTTATCTTTTTGCCCTCTTTCTCACAGCTCGCTCTCATAACTTAACGATTTTCTCAGAAGTCAAAGTCAAGGTAATGCTGCTGGGCCAGATCAGAGATGGGCCTTGGACCCTTGGAGCACAGGCTGCTGAGCCAAGGGAAAAGGGGTTTACAGCAGTATTTGCAGAGAAAGAGGGTTACAAGCTTTACATGCAATTTTTGTCCATGCAAAAAAGTCAACAGGCATGTAAAAGGCAACCAAGATATAAGCAGTTTGGTTATACATCTTATAAAATGAAAGCAAAACTTTCTTCTGCTGAAATCTGTGAACTCCATAAGAACCTATTGAAACAGAGGATGCTTGAAATCTGAGGATTTTAATTTGTTAGCGTTTCCAGCTTCCAAGCCATAAATTCAGCTAATTTTTTTTTATATATATCACAAGGAAAAACATATTTGCAGGAAATGTAAACAAATTTCTGATAGATCATTATGTGAAATCATTATGAAGAGGGAAGCTGTTGACCACGTTCAGGAAAAATTTCAGAGTTTATTTGAAGTTTTCTTATTCATACAAAAGTGTTTGTATTTGCACAGTAATAAAAGGAAGAAAAAGAGACTCAAATATTTTTTGCAGAGAAAAGCAAATCACAGAATGACATAGGAAAAAGAAAAAAGAAAAGCTGTCACTCTTTTCTACCTAAGTAGAACAGTTATGGCAAGTTCAAACTGTTCAGATTTGGCAAACATAGAAATATGTTTATAATTATATTTGCAGTGCTGTTATGAATAACATGAAGCATTCAAAAAACTGTCAAGAGATTTCTTTAGTTGCTGCTTGTTTCAAGGGTCAACACTGAAAAATCAAACAGGAAATAATTTCATCCATTTAATTTACATCTTTTTTTATTAATTGCTTTCTAATTGGTGACATATCTATTTGTAACTATGATAAAACATGAATGCATTTCTCTTGAGATAAAATGAACTCTTGAACATTAAAGTAAAATTTTATTTTCTGCATGTCAAATTTCCTTACTTTGCTAGTAGTGCTTATAGATTGGTGAGAATCACTCACATTCCTCCATACAAGCAATGAGAAATAATAATTTTAAAAAGTTAATTTCTCAAAATGATTGTGTAAGCTAACCACAAGTGATCATCATATATAAAGATCCTAGCCTGAAATTGGTAACATATATATTCAGAAAATGCTCTGTCAGATGATCAGCACCCTTTTCCTAGTACACCTCATGGGTGATAGATAATTGAACATATGGCTCATTTGTTTGCCTCACTGATTTTATTGTTCTCACTTTTGCAAATGTTGCATGTTGCATCAAATTACTGTTAATCATCTTCCAGGTAACAGCATACACCCTCCCAGTTCAAGTTACAAACCTCATCTCAACTGCCTCCTTTGAAAAGAAGAATGCTGTAATTCTAAGTGATGGGTATAATGCAATTTAATAACTCTTTTTTAGGAAGAATAACGCACAGTACCACCTGTGCTAGCAAAGCCATCCTGAGCAAGCTTTGTTATAATAAAAGCATGCAGCTGCTTCAGACTACCCTGAAGCTCAGTGCTCTGACCATTATTCTTTATAATTTTATACTTTTTTTACTGAAAGCAGTTAGATCCATGAAAGTGTAGATACAGATATAGATATAAATATCAGAACTTTTTTTTTTAATCTCCACTCAGAGTTTTCTTGTTCGTTGTGGTCAAATATCTGTCAACCTCACCTGTAGCTTTGACAGCACACATCTGATGCAACCCTTTTTTTATGCTGGGAACACAAATGGATTCTTAGTTTACCTTTCTTCAGAGGTGAAAGGACTCAAAACTTCAAACTGGTGATTAATTCCCTGCACAACTATCATCTGTATCAACCGGAGTGGCTCTAATGAATTTTCACACACCTTAATTAGCAAACTGCATATGACTTAAAACTTTAGGGGACTTAAAACCAGAGCACCAGATAGGGCCAAGGGATACCCATCCTGTCTGTCTCTCTCTGAGTTTAGATTTAAATAAACCAAGCTTCACAGGTTATTGCCACTCCCATCCAGGATAAATAAAGACAAACTTTCTGTGGCAGGAAGAACAGGAAAGGGCAGCTGGAGCCTGAGAAGAGTCAGATAGGGAGGTAGAGAAGCCTATGAATCAAAATTTCCTGTTACAGTACAGAATAAAAAAGTTTATTCAAAAGGTAAATTTAATTACGTTAATATTGGTGCTGTTGCATTTACCTGGATCTTACTGTTTAGGTAGCTGTCAATAAGTGCTGTAAATTTGTGCCCCATATTTAGAGACTCTAGGTTTTACATATTCAGATCTCCAGGCATTCAACTACCAGCATTTCTCTACTCCACTTGTTCTGAAGATATTAATTTCCTTCTCCCTCTTTATTGGGACTTCTTGTTTACTAAATCTAAGAAAAACCACACATGCATGTGATTGCTCTGTTGTGCTCCTCCCCTCCCCATAGCCGCTTTAATGTGAGGCACTCTATACCCACATAACAGAAAACCTTGGGCAATTCTTTTAAAACCCCACCCATTAACAAGTTAAAGGTAAACTTCAAAGGTGTACGTGGGCAGAAACAATGGATGTTGTTCACAGGAGTAATCAGAGAAAGTGATTTCAAGATCCTATTTCAGAAGATACTTTTTTTTCTCTCATATAGAACATAGTTCTCCTTGTCAGGCTTGCTGTTGCAGATTATTTTGTCTCCTAGCCTAAGAGATATCTTTCCTACCTTCTACATCCTCTGTTTAATTGATAAACTGTAGTTAACTTTTCTGCTATCATGTCCGTGAGGTAGTCATACTGTCCGGTTATCCTTTATTTTTCAGTACGCCCATTCCTGTTAGAGTTGATTACCTAAGAGGAATTACTCCAATACACTTAAAAAAAAAAAAGAAAAGAAAAAAGGAAGCAATATTTTTATAGACTTTTAGGTAAATTAGTTGAAAGTTCTGCTTAAATATACTATTATTAATAAACATAAAACCTTTCATAAGGTGATGCATTTCCACAGTGTTTCATTTGCCTCTATTACCCTTCAAAGCCACCTCCAAATATTTTCTTCCTTTTTAAATTTACTTCCTCCTTCATAAACTCTGGCCTTCTCTGGGTTACCATCTCTTACCTTTCCTCAGTTCCTTTACCTATAGCTTCCTCATGTGTTTGGTATTCTTCTGCCTCCCTATCTTTTTTCGTTAGTCATCTATCCCTAAGATAGCTCAATACCTGCCTTTCCTTTATATTATTTTTTTACTTTTATAAATGTGGTGATGCATTTTACTCCCCCTCTCCTAGGCCGTTTGTTGATTCCAGAAATTCCCATGAAACCTTATGAAACCTTGGCCTTGGTGTATTGAGTCTGGCAGTTGAGTGTTCCTTGACCGTATCAGAAACTCTGCATGGCTGAGGCTGGGAACGTACCCCTACTGCCTGGCCCAGGTGTCACCTTATCTGAGTCATAGCTCAAGTGAAACAACACTGAAACCTTGACAATTTTTCGGTAATTACCGCCTGGCACTGTGGCCAGGATGGAAATTTA
>NW_009222403.1:0-11397 GCF_000690835.1 Fulmarus glacialis | reverse complement strand
GATTCTATGATTCTATGATTCTACCTTGCATCCTGAATCAAAAATTTCTTATGAGAGAATTAAAACAAAAGGCTCATGCAGAACTAAAATTTTAAAGTGAAACCTTTTTTGTTTATAATGGTGATGTTAAATGTCCATCTTAAATGGAAAAATTTGTTATGAAATGAAACTTCAAAATAAGGTATTTTAAAATCCATCATTCTTGGGTATTGATGAATTACAGAAATCTCCCATTTCCAATGGAAAAATGTTACGCTTTAAAATATCTAGATTTTTCTATGTTTCACTTTGGGACCAAGACAGAATTTTTCAATTTTTCCACTGAAGGTATTTTTATTTTCCAAAGAACTAAAAAGAAATAATATTTTAAAAAATCATATTTCAATCTTAATGCATTGATTATTACTTCTACTAATATACTGACAGAACTCTGCATGCAGTTCCTTTTAAATGAATATTATTTGCAGTTTAATTATCCTTAAAGTTCACTGAGTATACACCAAAAATCCATTGAATAATTTGACAATTGACTGAAGAATTTGCTGACTATCGTGTTTACTGAAAGAACACTACATATGTTCTGTTATATAGATTAATAGAGAAGTATAAATGATTTACAACACAAGCTGCAATGAAATGGCCTTAGGGCTGCCTCTCATTCATACTGTAAACAGCGACAACTTTACCATTCACAAAGAGGAGTACAAAAGGTATGACACCGCCTTGCTGCTATCAAGCAGACAGATGGTTTTAGAAAACCATGCACAATTAGTCCATCCTGTTGAGTGGTTTTCATTCACTCTAGCACTGGAAGGCCTCTGAAGAACAGTGTCTTCTTGGGGATGGGGTAGCTGTGCACTCTATGAAAAATGACCATGTCCTTTCAAAGCAGTACCTCAGTAGAACACAAAACAGCTCTTCACCTTAGAGGAAAGCAGTTGTGAGGCCATTTCAGATCCATCACTGTGGATATAATAACTATTATTCACTGATTCCATTTCCCTTTTCTGATAGCAACCCCGCTAACTTCTTAGAGATCAGAAACCATCTAGCACCTCATCAGGCAATGAATTAGCAACATATTGACTTAACAATGTGCTGCTGACTGCACTGCAGTGTGTAGGATCAGGAGTAAAACTAGTTTGTATGGTTTTTTTTTCATTTATAATTGTGTAGTGCTGTGGTTGACTGTCACATTACATCATCCAGACTAGTCCAAAACATTAGGAATTATTTCCTATCAGACAACTTGCTGTACTTGTGCTTTTAGAGGGCTTTCAAATTAGTTTACAATCTTTCTATTTTTTTTTATCTTCAACATTTTCTTCTCAGTTAAAGATGAAGTGTTGTGAGTTTAACATTTCCTTGCACCATATATACTTACTTCCACCTACTCCAGTAAGTATAAAAAGCGACAGAAGAAAAAATTTGAACTTTCTAATCTGCTTGTCCACTGTCTTGAGGATAATTTCTAAGGGCACAGGATACTTGAGGAGGCTTTATGGCCAAAATGCCTGTTATACTTGGCAAGGTTTAAGGCGAAGGCAATTATGATTCTTAGGACCATCTGACAAGAGCTGTTGGCTATAAACAAACCTCAGTATTGCCATTGACTATACCATGGAAGATGCTCCACTACTGAGGAAAAGGCAGCAGGATAAATGCTAAAACTGACACTAAAATCATGATACATATCTTTGGCTGAATATTTTGTATCCAACTCCCTTTGCCAAAGTTAGACACTTTTAAAAAGTCAACAACAAGAACAGTATGTTGACACTGTGGTCTTCTGAAATTTCCATTCCACACAGCACTAGTTGATGGCTATGCAAACACTTGCAGTGTTGGTCAAAATAACCCTGATTTTAATATTTAATAAAAGACCTGTTGTGTACCTATTTTTAATACAAATTAATAAAAAATCATAATCTACCTGGCAAATTCAAAGGTAATCTGCTAATTCGGTCAGACAGACCTGTACATCAAATCCTTCTATCATCAAATTTCCCTTCCATTTGGCAGAACAAAGCATGCAATAATACAGAAGGTAACCAAATGCAGGCTTGACAGTCTGTAACACTTCAGAAGAAAATCCTTGCCTACACAAATTACTCAAGTGTTCTTTTTTCTGTGGCACCATGAGTCTTTTCAGGGTATTGAAATCTGGACAGGGTCAAAACCTGTTGCTACCTCTACACAAGAGCTTTTAATACTGATTGTGAAAGTGCTGTCTCGGACTGAACAGTGTTTATAGCAAGTACTATGCCTTATTCTACATGAGGAAAAGTACCTACACCACATTGAATACTTTGGCAATATCACAAATATCAAATGCAACTAAAATTAGCTGGTTTTTTTTTTTTAAGGCACTAAACAATTTTTTTCACGTCAGTGATATTAACATCCACATGGAAAAAGGAGACAGCAAGTAACATTATCTGTGTTGAAGTGTTCAGAGCACCGCCCCATGCACGCTTCCCTTGATACTTGCAAACCTCCCAGAACCCCTCTACGAACACAAAAAGGCTGCCAAGCCCTGGAGAGAAGCATGAAGTTGCTTGCATGATATTCAGACTTTGGTGAGTCATTATATCAAGGACCTGTTCTATCAGGATCACCCTTTCAAGAAAAAGGCCACAGTTTGTCTTCTGTTTTAAGCAGAAATAGTTACAGACATTTTGGTAATTAATTTTATTTGTTAGGGAGAAATGCACAACATAAGCAATAACTGCAGAGAAACAGCACATCTCAAAGGCTTGTATTAATCATAGTGCACATTTACCCCTTTTTTCCATCTTCTGAACATGGTACATCAGGCTTCTCTGAAAAAACAACAAGAGTTGATTCAGACTTTTTGGGCACCAGACAATACCCTGAAGAACCTACTGTGGTCAATTCTCACCCTTTTTATCATGAATCTCATGAAATTTGGTATTTTACTTAAAGCTTCATTTCCTCATGGTAATTGATTACAGTGAGAACCCAAAATCCATTATTAAAAAATAAGTTTCTGTCCTCACGTCAGCAGATTTTTTCTAAAGCATAACAAATGTAGACTCTAAGAACTTAGAAATCATATTACAAATGCTTATAGTGATTTTTAACATCTTCTTTTCCTCCCAAATATTTACTGAAAAATAGAAAGAGTTTCCAATGATTTTTCACATGGCTCTTAACAAGATTTAAGGGCAAAAGTTTTTTGAAAGAATTATCTGATGTTTACAAATACTCATTAATTTAGACACTCTGTATTAAATCAGGTAATCATGTACTTAAGCTTTCAAAAATCAGTAACATATATGGACATTCAGAAGTGGTTTGTTAAAACAGAATCATTCTAGACTTATGCAGCATTTTTCAATATTATCACTTAACTTCAGCTTATCATTGCTGGTGGATGAAAAATTGGACACAAGCTGTCAATGTGCGCTTGCAGCCCAGAAAGCAAATTCATCCCTTCCCTCAAGCATATCAACTGTGCGACTCTGCTTGTCATCCACAAACTTGCTGAGGGTGCAATCAATCTATGTCATTGGTGAAGATATCCAACATACCAGTCCCAGTGCGGACCCTTGAGGGACACCACTTTTTACTGGACATTGAGCCATTGACTCTAACTCTCTGGATGTGGCCAGCCAATTCCTTAACCATCTAATAGTCCATCCATCAAAACTGTATCTCCCCAATTTAGAGGTAAGAATGTTGTGGGGGACCGTATCAAAGGCTTTACAGAAGTCCAGATGACATCAATAGCTTTTCCCTTGTCGACTTGGCTGCAGTCACTCCATCATAGAAGGCCACCAGATTTATCAGGCATGAGTTGCTCCTGGGGAGGCCAAGCAGGCTGTCTCTAATCACCTCCCTGTCTTCTGTACACTTCAACATAGCTTCCTGGAGAATCTGTTCCATGAATGAACTGGGCACAGAGATGGGGCTGACTGATCAGTGGTTCCCAGAGTCCTCCTTATTACCCTTTTTAAAAATGGGTGTAATGTAATCAGCTTCACTTTAAAGACAGGGTGCATAGATGCAAAGCAATGTAGTGAAGGTCATCCCAGAGGGCAGGCTAAGCCACCCTTGCACAAATCATAAGTCTGGTTTTGAACTGCTGAGTCATGACGTCAATTAGAAGAGCAATCTTTTTACAAATTAAAAAATGACAGTCATAGGAAATGCCAGAATTAAGAGCATCCGTGTAATCTCAATTGAAAAAAAGGGACAAGACATTTTAGCTGTAACATGCGGCAGTTCACCAGCTGACTTTGAGTCCAATATAAATCCTTGTGATTACTTTTGAGAGACAGAAACATGCCTTTTATACATACAGAGGGCCTAGGCTGCCTGCAAGCCTGAATAGCAGCTATGACTAGAAGGATTTCTCCGCCTGGAGGGAAAAGCCAGAGCAATAGACAGGTGGGGATTTTCCCAGAAATGGATTTGTTTAGATGCACAGAAGATGGCAATTTCAAGGTGACTGGTTATGTGCCTTGGGAGGCACTTAACATTAAGCTTTCAGGACAAGACCTCAATATCATGCTTCACCTTCCTGGTGAAAATAACCCTGATCAGTCTCTGAGATATTTTCAGAGGGATATTCTTATGTGAATGTAAAGCCACCATCATTTGCCAGATAAAACAGAAGAATACTGCCTCACATGCCATTAAAAAAGGACTAGTTTGAGCTCCCAAAAGTGAAACTAAAGGAATGTAAACTCCTTCTAGTCCCTATGGTTTATGTATGCTTGCTTGCGTCAAATTTAAAAAATCACAGAAGAGATTTTTTATACTATTTTTTGGGGGGGTTGGGGTTTTTTTTGTTTGTTTGTTTGGGTTTTTTTCAAATGAATCCTGAGGACAGGTTGTTCAAATGTTTGGTTTAAATGCACTGATCAAAGCTAGAAGCTTTATTTTCATTCAAATCTTTAACATTTTCTCAATTTTTTTGCATCATTTTAATTCAGAATAGTCTGACTGAAGCTGTTCTGACTCATCGCATTCTTGTCATCCTATTTTTTATTTCTTAAAAAAGGTTTATCGCATAGCTCTGGGAGATGTATTTGAAAATCTGAAAAGCAGTATGAACACCATATATTTGAAAAGAGAAATGTAACCAATTCAGATCTTCAGCCAAACTCCACTGGCTCCATAGCACTGATCTCAGTTTAGCATTTGACCTGAAGTTTAGTCTCATTTATTTATATATTTATTTAGTTTGGCTGTTGTGCAGATCTGTGGCTTAGTGATACTGTCCCAAAGCATAAATACTGGCATAACTCTTTTGATCCAGTGCCCAGTGCATTGCTTTACTTACTTTTGTTATTTTATCTTTTTAATGCAAGCAGGATGCTAAAACAAGAATTATTATTTTTAAAAGATTATTTTGAATTTAGAATGGCCATGTTCTCAAAGACTGCATTACTTTACAGGTTCTCCAAGGAGAAGTGTGGGAATATTTTCTGTGAACTTAAATGTCTTCTTTGTTGTTTTCGGGAGCCTTTGATTATTTCAGTTATATCAGGTCAGGATTTTATACTTCCCATTGGCCACAGCTTTGTTTTAAACTCAATAATGCACCCAGCTACATCAAAAAGCCTTACTTGCAGTGCGCTAAGAAGAGTTCTTAAGATGAATTGCAGCATCATTATTATTCGTGTTTTGGGTTGTCCTTGGCAGAGCTGCATTGTCCTTGTTATTACAAGTAAAAGGCAGCCCAAGTCATGAAAGTCCATTGCCCAGCTTAGAGAGATGTTTCCAGGCTGCAGAATGAATCTTTTGATCTTTGACCTCACATCTAATTCAATCCCACAGTAAAAAGGGCTGTCATTTAAAAAGCACTTAAATGCTTTTCACATTACCCAGTGAAAGATACAATCTACAACATATCAGACACTTGCCAAAATTGAAATTGGTGCCTTAGAAATGAGAGCTGTGAGTAGCTACCACTAAATGCTGTCATTTGAAGCACTTGTACAGAAACAGCATCCTAAGTTTATCTTACCTTAGAACCAATGCCTAAAAAAGATCACTCTGCAGTGATGAGAGAATTCAGGCTTTGGTGTAAATGGTGTAAATGTGCCTGAAGACTGTCCACAGAATGTCACTACATGTCAGGAAACTGCCCCAAAGTAGGGTGGAAGAGACAGGCAGCGAAGATTGGGATATTTTGCCTTAAAAATGGAGATAAGTAAGAATGAACATCATAAATATAAATGAAAATACAGATATTCAAAAGACAGTACATCTGAACATCTCAAAAAAGACCAAAAGAACTTGCAATGAAAGCCAAGTCTGATAAAGGCAGACAACAAAGCAGAACTTTTTTCTCACAGCATGTCAGTAGAAGATGAAATTTTGCCATAGGATATCTATAAAGCCAAGAATGTAGCAGAGCGGGATGTTTCTATGGATAGCAAAACCATTCAGATTTACTATTATAGTTACAATTTTTAGGAAAGGTATAGCACCTCAGCAATTTGAGGGTAACAGCCCTAACAACTAGAGACAGGTGAGATCTACTGTGGGAAAAACATAGAGTAGTCCCCCATGGTAGACCTATCTCTGGGGCTTTACCATTCCCCAAGGCATCTGGAGCTGGCCACTGACAGGCAGAGGACAGTGAAAAAGATGGATCTTGGGTCTGATCGAATCTGGCAATTTCAGTATCTCCAAATTTTACACAATAATTGTTCACACTAAGCACAGCCCTAGCAAAAGTTTTCTGGTCCTAACATTAATGGCCAGTAAGTCTTTTGAAGAAAAATGCTAAACATATAAATAAATGCAAACTAAATTATTCCCCAGTTTGCGGGGGTGTAGAACATCAGCAATAGAAAAATCCTGTTACTTCTGCCGGAGTTGCCATCTGCTCTGTGAAAGTACCTAAGAACTACAGCAAACGGAGAGAAACTGAGATTTTTTTAAATCAAAGAGCAACTTTTTAGACTAAACCAGTAAAAGTCTAGGAAAGGCTCAAATGTGGTCCAAACTGAAGCAAATCAGCAGTGTAACTAACAGTACATCTGTAACTAATCAGCACTAACTGTTAATGACTTCCATATCAGAGGGAGTGCTTAGTGTAGCGTTATTGGTTTAGGACTATAGTCTCCTTTTTGAGGACAGAAAGAGTATCTTTTTGGCTTTGAATTTTTCTGCTCAGCCTTCGTAGCTTTCCAAGTACTTTCCTCTCCTTTCAGGTCAGACAGTTCAGGCCTCGGTACACAGCACACCAATCATTTCTTGCTTAAAAACATCTTCACTTTCTTCTTGCATTGATTATTTTGACAAACTGAGGATTTGCCAAAATCTGTAACTAAGAAAAAAGTAAAAGTTTGTGATTTTTCTTCTTTTCATCAGTAGGTTCATTTCAACCAACAGAACAATTCTTTGTCTCCATCAGGCAGAATTCTGTCTGGACTGGAGTCACCTGACATAAGGCAACAGGACTTCCCCGAAATAACAGAAAGGCAAAAGGGGAGGGGGGAGCAAAGACTCTACTCTAATTGTTATTTGGAGTAATGAAATCTGGCCTCCTAAAAATCTGTATACCTTCTTCCGCAGTCTTCACTCATCTTCCCTGGAGCTCCCCATGCCTCTCTCTCTCTCTACTCCACTCTCATGAGACCCCACCAGGAGTACTGCATCCAGCTTTGGGGTTACCAGCACAAGAAAGACATGGACCTGTTAGAGCAGGTCCAAATGAGGGCCACAAAAATGGTCAGAGGGCTGGAACACCTCTCCTGTGAAGAAAGGCTGAGAGGGTTGGCGTTGTTCAGCTGGAGGAAAAGAGGCTCTGGGGAGACCCTACTGTGGAAAGATGGAGAGAGTTTTATCCAGGGCCTGTAGTGACAGGACAAAGGGCAATAGTTATAAATTAAAAGAGGGTAGATTTATATTGGATATAAGGAAGAAATTTTTTACAATGAGGGTGGTGAGACACGGGAGCAGGTTGCCTGGAGAAGTTGTAGATGCCCCATCATTGGAAGTGTTCAAGGCAGGGTGGAGGGGGCTTTGAGCAACCTGATCTAGTGAAAGATGTCCCTGCCCATGGCAGGATGTTTGGACTAGATGGTCTTTAAAGGTCCCTTCCAACCCAAACCATTCTGTGATTCTATTCCCTTGCCTGAAAATGTCCAGTTCTCCTCTGCCTGAACATACACATATGCACAGAGCTTAAGCTCTGTCCCATATTCTCTAATACTTCCTCTCCAGTTACACTGACTGGCTATCCAAATGATGCCAGCAAAAGTGGTAAGAGTAAAATTCTCCTTGTTGTTCCCACAGGGAGGGCATTTGGCACCTACTTGCCACTTTTCACAAAACTTGTAAAAGAGTAATATTTGAGACCAATTTGACTGAAACTGGATAATGAGTTTGAGAGAGCTTTAAGAAGAAGATGGTGATGGACAGATATCTGGAACATGGAATTAGTAAGAATGGAAGCAAAATTCATTATTCTTTGATATGATAGCAAAGGAACTGTTGTATCTTTGCAACAGTACATGAAGAAATTATCACAACCAAATGTGACTTGTTACTTTCCAGTCCCTTTCCAGCCTCATGTTGCCCCCCCCTACATCTCTTCTCCTTCCAGACAAACAGATTTCAAAAGCAGAAACAGCTATATTGTATAATGTCATGCATACAAAGAGTCTAGGTACTTTGTAATGGAAACAGGTATGTGTTTTCTTTGTAATTATTATATTATAATAATTATTGTCTGTTCCAAGAGAAAAGATGTATGTACAAATCAGATCACAAAAAAAGAGAGAGGATAATCAGAACACTTTATTCTGCACTCATTTATTCTTTCTCTTGCACTCATTTGGGGAAGATAGAGGTAACACTACCTGCAAATAAAGTTGCCTGATATCTCTGCACTTCAATTGTTCATTTTAACTGTGTGGCTGCAGTCTTCAATAAATGGAGGTGTACCTAAGAATGTACACTGCTCAGTGAAGAAGTACCTGTCTCCTCCAAACTATTCAGTGGGAAGGCCAACATTTATTTACTGAACACTGATTAAACCCTGCTCTGAAGGCAAAATTATTAATGTCCTCTAGGCATTTTCTCTGCTGTAATCACTGTAACCTCTGACAGCTTTGTAAATATTAACTGTTTTTTGCTTCATCAAACTTCTATGAAGTTTGCAAGTGGTTTTTGCTATCTTACCAAGACGTAGAGCAGAGAGAGTTAAAGTCAAAAGTATCTAAAATTAGCAGATTCCTAAATTACTGCCTGATTTTTCATGATGTTTAACATTATACAGTATTTCACACACAAGAAGATCTCCTAGTAGCTTTAATAGCAGTGGCAACCGTTCAGAATCTCTGCAAAACAGACGTCATGTGTTCAAGCTGGAAACATGAAAAAAATTAAGAACTCACGGTTCCCATTCACGAAAGATTTAAGCAACTTGCTCAATAATCAAAAAAGTCAGGCCAGGTCTTCTGAAGCAAACAACCAGGTATGCTCCAGCCCCCTCAATCAAGTGCACCTGTGCAATGGATAAGTCAGAGGCCGGTAGGGTAAAAAAAAAAAAAAAAAGCCCTTCTTTTAAGTTTCCCTTTATAGTGTTTCATAATACATATATGACAAGGAGGCAAGTGAGGCTGTACAAAGAACATGAATCGTAATGCATTCTAAGCCTCTGTATTCCTGTCATTTTAATGTTTAATAAACTTCTTATTATGCATTCATATACACATATGAAACCAACGACTGTCTCTCTCATTTATGCAGAGTGAGGAAGGAGGATGGAACAGCGTCCTTAACCCCAGGATGAGTTTGACATAGGGATCATAGATCTCCTGAGATGGATTTGCAGTTTCTATACAAAACTCCATTTCTCATCCCCTATTTGAAATGAGGTGACATCTCTAGCCTTTATCAGAAGAGGACTTGAGCAGCTCTGCATTTCTCTTGTCACTGGAACTGCAGGGAGGGGAAGCTCCATGATCTCTGACTGGAAAATTGAAGCTCAATCTGGCTTCTTCATCTCACCAGACATCATCTTGGGAAACTGGAACCCAGTTTGTAGATGCACAGGAGGCTGTTGCTCTGTCTGTATGGCTCTCCTTCGGGCTAGAGACCCTCTCAGCTGGTCTTCATAGTGGTTTCTTTCTGCTCACCTGCTTGACTGCCTCACACTTGGCAGGGAAGTACTCTGACTGTTACAGTTCCATAACCATCACAGAAACATCTCATTTTTCACAAAGACAAACTGGATTTTCATTGCATAATATAAAATCATATTTCAATAAACCAAGGAGTGAGAAAACTGCATTTTGCCCCATCTTTCATACCACCATCTTCCCTTTTCAAATGGGAAAGTGTCCTCGTTTCAGCTAGGATAGAGTTAATTTTCTTCCTAGTAGCTGGTATAGTGCTGTGTTTTGGATTTAGTATGAGAATAATGTTGATAACACACTGATGTTTTAGTTGTTGCTAAGTAGTGCTTATACTGAGTCAAGGACTTTTCAGCTTCTCATGCCCTGACAGTGAGAAGCTGGGAGGGGGCACAGCCAGGACAGCTCACCCAAACTGGCTAAAGGGATATTCCATACCATATGACATCATGCTCAGTAAATAAACTGGGGGGATTTGGCCCTGGGGGGGAACGTTGCTCAGGAACTGGTTGGGCATCCGTTGGCAGGTGGTGAGCAATTGCATTGTGCATCACTTATTTTGTATATTCTTTTATCATTATTATTATTTTCCCTTCCTTTTCTGTCCTATTAAACTGTCTTTCTCTCAACCCATGAGTTTTACTTTTTTCCCCCGATTCTCTCCCCCATCCCACTGGTGGGGGGGAGTGAGTGAATGTCTGTGTGGTGTTTAGCTGCCTGCTGGGTTAAACCACAACAGTCTTCTTTGGTGCCCAGTGTGGGGCACAAAGGGTTGAGATAACGATAGATCTGACCAGAGCATGCTAAAACAAATTTGTTATAAGCATTCGTTATATTAGTTTAGTAGTCGCTGGTCACAATATTGATTTATTTGCTCTCAAAGTTGTATCTGTTCTCAGAGATGTGTTATGTAACACCTTACTTGCAGATTGGTTATGTAACACCTTACTTGCCGTATATATTGTTTATCAGTATTTATGTGCTGTTTATCACCTCTGGGAGGTAGATTAAGGTTATCGTTTTGCTGTATTGTGTAACACTGGCTTATGGTATGATAAAATTATTGGTGTGAGATCAATCTGGTATTTGTACCTAGAATTGCTATCACCTCTGTACTTTGGGAGCCATCTATTGGAAATTATTAATAATTACACTTTCTATTTTTTCTCCTTGGAGAGTCAGCCTATGGGGGGGACATCTTACTCCATCTTCCCCTTCTCATCCAGGCTAATTACAATAACTCTTGAGAATTTTAAATATCCTTGGGATGTTC
>NW_009222402.1:60500-75763 GCF_000690835.1 Fulmarus glacialis | reverse complement strand
AAAAAAAAAAAGAAAAAAAGGAAAAAGGAAAAAAAGGGGGGGGGGAAGGAAAAAACTGCCCTGTGCACTTGGGACTGCAGGAACAGCACTGGGGACAGGGCTGGATCTTCACCCTGGGACAGACGGTGCCAGCTGTCGGCGCGGCTTGGTGCGGGCTGGCACCGTCCGTCCCGGGGTGAGGATCCGGCCTCACGCCTTCCCACGAACCAAACCCGACATCAAAGGGCACGCGATAGGCAATGTGGAGTGCACATGGGAGGCTCGCAAAGCCTTTTCTGTCAAAACGTGTTTCCTGGCGTTTTTCTGCCCTACCAGACCTAGCCCCCGGCACCCTCGCAGGACCATGGAGAAGCATCGGGGACTTATAGACCCCTAGAGATGGGCTGTGCATATATGCAGCATACATACAGCTTCTTGAAGTGAGCCCGGGGAGCTGCTAGTTTCCTTTCTTCCTCCGTGGGATGCAGTGACTTGCGGCAAGTTAATAGCCATTGTCATCCAGGGGTGGTTTTAATTATCTTTTTGGGCCTCTGCAGATTTAACTCGTCTTCTGCCACTTTGCTGTACAAACTGGGCATCAATCCAACATCCACTTTCAAACTCAGCCCTCGCAATCAACATCTCACCAGCTTCGCATCTACCCCACCGGCCAACTCCTAGTTCAGCCAAACACAGCAACTGTCTCCACCTCAAGTCCAAGGACGTGATGGATATCCCTTTACGCCTGCTTAGCGACTGCGTGTGGCCGCCCCCATGATCTGCCAGGGTCTGGAGGCACAGCGGGATCTGAGATGGGTTGTAATGGGAAATGGAGGAGGATTTTAAGGCTCTGGACTGGTGGGAGGTGGGAAGGAGATGGGAAATGAAATTAAGACCATTCGATTCTGCATAAGTATTCAAGAAAACAGTCTTATAAACGTTTTAGGTAATAAATTAAATAAAGTTCTGATTTAGGAGGGAACTGGGAATTTGTAGCACATTTCGATGATGATTTGTTTCTATAGTTTTTTTAAAAATTTTTCATTCATTCACACCATGTTATTTTGAGAGGTTATAAAAAAGAGCAAAAGGTTTGTGTGCATCAATTAATATACTGCAGTATACTACAATAAGTGCTACATATTTGCATGACTACTGATTTCTCATTGCCATAACAAATCTAGAGAAAAACTTAACATTTTTGCAGAGATTCCAAGACACAGCATTTAGAAAGAGTCACTGCAATACTTCATACCATCTGCACCTAGGAAGCTCCTATCACTTAACTGGGACACAAGTCTAGCTCACAAATATACCAACACTGGGGATTAGGTGGAAATCTGGTGTTTAAATGCAGACTAGCTTTTTCATATCGTCATGCTTTTACCAAGTAACTCCCCCGGCACCAGGGAAGTCTCTGAGATGCCTGAAGTTCTGCTCCACACATGCACCGGAGCCTTTTGGTCTTGACAGGGCTAAGTGTGTATCTCGCACCTAATCCCATCCGGATTCGCAGACAAAGCATTCCTCCTCCCCGGAGGAGCTGGCTCTGGCAGTGCACATGTAACGCATGCTCACATGAATGGGGTCTGCACAAAACATGGTGGCACCGGAGCACGGTGGGGAAATGCCAGCAGTGAGACAGTGCAGTCAGCCCCATTTTGCAGAGCCGGTTGTTAGTCATGCAGGACTTGAGGGAGCTAGCAACGTCCATCTTCTTCATCTCTCTGCTTTAGGGAATTCACAATCACATCTCCCATCACTGCGGTGTGTAGCTTACATAATATCAGGCATCCGAAGGACAGGGAGAAGAAATAGTCATCTTTCCTTGGAAGCTGCGTTAACCTGCATGGCACAATCAATGATTCAGTCCCTCTTCCCTTCTCCCTTCTCCTGTGCCAACGCCAGAACAGCTTCTACCCAGACATCAGTATACTGTTGCAGAGGGTGGGAAGTAGAAGTTCAACCTTCCTAAGGAACTGAATGAGGTCCCCAGAGCCTCGTTTCTATAAAAAAGAACGTATTTTTCAGTTTCTGGTTGAAAAGATTTATCTTCCACCACCACAATGCAGGAAAGGACTAGAAGCCATTGAGCTGGGCAGCCAGGTCCCTGACAGACCTAGGTAGTGCTTGAGCTGCTTGCAGGGAAGTGACGGGAGATTTTGTTCCCTTGGGAAAAAGGGTGGGAGGGTTTTTAAGCCTCTGATGTGTCGGTCTGTCCTAAAGCAGTCAGTGAAGAGGCTTTGGAAAACGTCCAAATCGGACTGTCCTGTCTGAGTTGCGTGAAGTGGTGATGGACTTTCAGATACTGGGTAAGGACAGTGAGTAGCTGTGCCCGTGTGGCTGGAAAGCAGGAAGCACATGTCCTCAAAGGCACCAGCACAGGATGCCACTTACGTGGGGCATCGCTGGCATGAGCTAACTGCAGCTGGAGTCACCGGGGAGTGCACAGGCACCGGACACCTCTCCTTCTCGAGGACAAATCCTGCAGGCTGTGTGCAGCCACCTCCCCCACCACCCACCGATGCTGCCATCCCCTCGCTGTGGCTCCTTGCTCTGCCTAGGTTCCTCGTTCAGAGCTCGCGTTGCCCTTAACATCTGAAAAATTAAGTCCTTGAAGCTCAGCCTGACCTCACATACAGCCTTTGTGGAGCCAGGCCAAACTGAGTACAGGTGAGGGGGCCTTTGAACAGGCATCTGCATTGCTTAATGTAAAAAAAATCAAAGGCCCAAACCCATGCACCTATTAGTTGCTGAGGCTGTTTGAATAAGGAGCAGAGCACAGGGTCCAAAAAGCACAACTTTTGAAAGATCTGAACCAAGTCTTCCTTCTGGACATGTCAGTACATCCTGTCAAATAAATTTATTCCAATAAACATTTTAAGATCCCAGGGATGGTGCTGAAATGGAAAACTTAGCTCTTGATGCTGGCAGTCAAACCGACGTTTCCTAGAATTCACACAGCTGATCAATAGGGGAGGTTTTGGGGAGGTACAATTTCTGGTAAAGAAAGGAAGTATGGAAGTATGGTTCATGTGCCCAAGGCCTTAATCTCCCCCTACCCCACCCCCTGTAAAATTAACCACATAATTTGTAATCATTCATAACAGTTGGAATTGTCTTGACTTTTAAAAGACTTTTCTCATTAGACAACCCTTTATTCCTTGTAAAGCATATTATTGATCTTAATATGCAGAAAATGCAACTCAGAATGTCTGTGCCATTTTTGCTAAACAATGAGAATTGATGAGGTTTGGCAGGACATTAAAATATTTAACATTATAGCTTTGAGAAGGCTTTTATGTGTCTGTACTAATAGGAAAATCTTTTAACAGGAAAAATGTTTTTCTCTGCTCCACTAAAATCTCCAGCGAGGGCTGATTCTATTTGCATTAAACCCGATGGGAGGTTCGTTACTGACTTCAAAGTCAATTCCAGGAGGAATTCCACTTTGGAAAATCATGACTAGAAAAAAAATCTCAGCCTTTTAGTCACATGACTAGTGCCATTTAAATTCACATTTCATTACACGCCCTGACACTTCAGAAAGCATCTGGGGCTGGGACATTTGGCTTTGCCCAGAGAAGCTGCACATTACCAGCCTGAGCACGGTGGAGATGCCGACCTCTGCACCATCATGTCATCTGAAGCATGTGAGACGGACCAGGTGCTGTTCCCAGGGGAGCCACAGGCCCGTATCAGATCCCTCTAAGAGTCTACTTATGAGACTTTTTTTTTTATTATTATTTTAACTGTCCAGATCTCTGTTCTTGTTATCCAAGCCTGACTTGCAGGGCTGAAGTTTGGTACCTTGGCTAATTCTCTGTCTTTAAAGCGTTGTGGGTAGGGTGCAGAGCTCAGGGGAAGTAGTACAGGAGGCAGCAGGATGTTCAAAAACCAGACCATGGCTACGTAGAGCATAAATAGGTAACTGTGACAGGGAAAGCATATCTGGTTCAATTCCTTGACTCAGCAAGGAGTAGTTGCCAGCTGGCTAATTTGCCACATCCTGGTCCATTGTGAGCTACTTAAGGTCTGTGGCAGAGCCCTGGCAAAATGGGGCCATTGTCACCTTAGGGCTGCAAGAGCATCTCCAGGCACTCCTCCATCCCGTGACCCTGAGCGCTGAGCCCTGCAATGCATGTGTCCTCTGACTATGCATTTTTGCATTTAAGATGAAGGAGGAAAATTATTTAGGCTAACTAGGCAGCCTAAAAGAAGGTTGTGATGAAAAGAAGATTGTAAAATTCATGCCTATCTTCGTCTTTCAGTATTGAGCTTATGTGAGGGTACTCTGACCCTCTGGGCACCTGAAGCACAAAGGTCCTTCTTGCCTGCAGTTCTCTTAAAAGCTCTAAGGGCAGAGCTCAGGGGCCCGTTGAGGCCTCTTGGACCTTTTGTAACATTAAAAAGAGCTGGTACACTTCATTTTAACTATGGAGCTCATCCCCCAGTTTTCCAGAGGTGGGAAATTTAATTATGAGCATCATGTTATTTGTGAAGATCAGATTTGCTTTATCATTTGCAATCTTCCCTTTACCCCCAGAAGGACAGCACCTCTTATAAATGCCAGCAGGAGAAGAACAAAATGTAAAATTGGTATCCTGTAATCATATTTATTCCTGTACACAACAAGCTCAAATGCTGGGATCTTTTAATAGCTTTTTCCATATTGGACTCTTTGTTTGGATGTGGTTTTCCTGATGTATCCTAGTAACATGTTTAGTTAATTTATATTGTGTGTATGTGTAGACAGATATACACACATCCATATGTATGCACACACATAGTCCTCATTAAGTAAGTGTTAAACCTCCCACAGCAGAGTTGGGTTTGGAGGGCAATAGGGCTGAAAACTGGAAGCCTGTTCCCTTTGCAGAGGGGTACCGCAGAGACTGCTCCAAGGAGGCACACACAGCCCCCAGCGGGGATCTGGAGCCCCCGCGCCTCTGGTGTGAAGGTTGCTCTGACGTGTGCATCCCAGGCGGGATTAAAATCCTTATTTCTCACTGGGAGCAAAGCGCCATGCGCACAAGCCCTCCGGAGGGGGTGGGTTCGTCGCCCCCGCATCCTTCACTTGCACGTGCAGAGTCTGGAGTGCTTGGCCAGTCCCTTGGTAGCAGAGAGGTTGCTTGCACGTACATTGGCGGTGTGAGGACTTGATCCTTAAATTGTTAGAGTATCTCGGCTGTTGCAAGACAAACTCCAAACCCAGAAACATTTGGCGGATAATGAAGAAAGGAGCGATTCCACAGATTGCACAGTAAAACATGAATATAACCTACTTGTCTGGTGTTAGGAGAAGACTCACTCTTGAAGGACTCAATCCTGGCCATGTCTGTCTTTATTAAAAAAAGCGAGAGCTGGCTCCAGGGCTACCATACGCACTCTTGGAAAAGCCACACACTCTTGTCCTCTTTTTTTTTGCAGGCTTACAAGTGGATTGAATGAGTCCTGCACTGTCTTAATTTACTCTATAGCAAAACTCCCTTCGAGGAGGATTCTGTAGACCTAAGGACGGAGAAGTCAGGACTGGGAGCTAAGGAAAGGACATAAATAATTTCCTTCAGAGCTGGTTTAGAAAAAGCCAGCTGCTTTCTACAGTCGTGCCAAAACTAAAAGGAGACGGTCTGAGGTTAAGAAACACGTGGGATAATTTTCATACCAAATGTGAAAAATGAGAAATTGCTTTAGCATATAGTAACTTGCTGTAAAAATGTGATACGTGTTCCCTTCCAGCTTTAAAAGGAGACTTTATAAACGCTACCATCTTTGATTTGTTAAGGCAACTTTATCTTTATTTTTTGAATTCATAAGTTTGTGAGAAAACATAATGAAACCTTTGATGTTTTTATAATCTTGATTAGCGCTTCATTGTATAAGTATTTGGTTATTGAAACATACACTACATATTGCACTGTAAAATCTGTTGCAACTTACTCAATATCTTTTGGAATTAATAGGAAAAAAATGACAAGATTGCAAAAATGGTATTAATTTTTATTTTATTCCATTTAATAAAAAACTCACTTGACTGCACCGTCCTTTGCTCTATTTTCTCACTTATTGTGTATATTTTTGAAGAAAAATGTCTGTTGCATATCATCTATCTAACACTAAAAACTTATGCTGTTATTAATAAGTTACTGAGAAAAATAAACCAGTTTGCACTTTGATTTCTATCACTCCTGGTGAGTGATTCTTCTGGAATAAACATAGCTCTAACACATGTAAACAACACAGGAAATGAATAACAAAATTCTTTGGATTTGTTTCAGATGTTGCATACTTTATGTAAATATATGTGGCTTTCAATTTCAATGATTTTCCAGTAAGTAATAAACTTTGCTCATTAACCTTCTCTTAAACTAAACATTTATTACTTTATAAGTGTTATTTCAACTAAATCAAGTGGATGTTCTTGGTAAATTAATGCAACAGAGATGCTTCAACCAAAGAAGCAGGATGGCTTCTTCTGAGTTGGGAAAACTCTGAGTTTCTACTTAAACTTCAAGGGAATGAGATGCAGTATAATATGTTGATTTTTAATGTGAAAAATGTTGATAATATATTTTTTAAATTAATCTACCTTTCCCTCATAAGCTCAGTGGTAAAACATGGGAAAAAACCCACCAGTTGGATAAAGTTACATGTATCTGCTCCATGAACCTTGGGTTAGTAGTTTTTCACAGAACTGTCTTGGTGGGTTTTTGTCACTACCAGCCATGATCAGTCAATATTTTCCTGGAGTGATGAGTGGGGTATCTTTTCTGGAAACAGAGTCCTTTTAAGTGTACAATTTTAAGAATATAAGGACAAAAATATTTTGTATTTTCTGTACCAACAGGAAAAAATACATATTAAGAAACATTCTGCTCTTGTGATTGTCATGATATATGCTTGACTTCTAAAGAGTTGTCAGCACTGGCCTCTGTGGAGGCTTTGGACCCTTAGAAAAGCCACTCCCAGGGGTATGGGTGTGCAGCTCATGATGTGGAAAAATCCCTGCCATGATGTAAAGGTTTGGTGTGGGACACAACAGCACCTTCGTTGCCCTTCCTTACCTGAGAAACTAGGAGCAAACCCCTGGGGGTCCAACCAGAGGGACCGTGGGAACCAGCTTCTTCTCAACCCAAACTTCTCGCGTTGGGGCTGGATTTGGAGAAGTCCACTGTGCCACTGCCGCACGCCCTCGGCTCACAGGGGCGTTTGGCTGATGTCGTCTCCTTTTCCACGCAAGAGCCAGGAGGAGGCGGGCGGTGGCACGGCGTGGGCATCTCTGCCTTTCGGGGGTTGCCAGCACACACAGGGGCTGCCGGCTCTGAGGCCCGTGGGAGAGATTTCGTTGCTCTGACCGTGTCAGATATCAGCACACAGTTTAGTATTTAACATGAGTGCTAGGCTTCTGGATTTTATCTCTTAATGAGGCACAGGCTATCCTTGGGGGACAGTGAATCATCACATTTCTCGAGCACAAGCTCGCAACCAGCAGCACTTAGTTTAGGGATTGCGTTGGCCAGGAGTCTGCACGAGGCGACATTAGCTCTGATTACAGAAGTCAAGCACTAAAATCTATTAACTCAGATATAATAGTTTTCTGTTTCTTTTGGTTTTCTTTTGTTTTGTTCAGTTGGATTTGCTTCAGACATGACTCATTGCCACTTCCTGCGTCTCCACGACGGTTCCTGCAGGACCCTCAGCCACGGAGCATGGCTTGCACCCACTTCAAACACAATGCAAATTCTCGTGTATATTTTTCATACTGAGGCTTCATCTAAATTAAAGATGGCAGGCCAGAGGGTATGCAGTACACATCCTTGGTTCCCTTAGTAGACTGAAAAGAGAACTACAAAGGAAAAAAAAGGGAAAAAAAAAGAAGGAGAGGGAAAGAAAAAAACTCTGGATGTATAAAGGAAGAAGTCAAATTCCAAAAGCTCACAGGAAGCCAAATTCTCCAGGCACAAGAAAAGTGACATTATCCAAACCAAACGTTAACACAGCATGGAAATGTGATGAAGAGTAGGGCTGGTATTTTCAGTGAGACTATAGACATATATGTAAATACAATCAAATTGGGAACACATTCTAGGGATTAAAGAGATCTGCGTAGCACTAGAAGAAAGAAGCAGCAGATGTAACTGCTAACAACAAAAGAAGGGATTTCTGGCCAAAGTTCAAGATCTTCTTGCACCCAAGCCCATTGTTGCAAATGAATCTGGACACAGTAAATAATTTGTAGTGACTTGTAGATCCAACTTCTTTTTGTTGTTGTTCATGAACTAGCTACCATTTACCAACATGCTGACTTTTATAAATGAGTTCCTTCAGAGTCGTTCAGCAAACACGTAACGCAGATGTATTTCCATCTAGGCAGTGTCACTGCTTTATTAAACTGAGCCGCTACAGTGGCTGTGAGATGGGCAACGACTGAAAAGCAGTTATTATTGAAGATGACCAAAAAGTTCTGAGCCTTGATCAGCAGATGTCCAGAAGCAGAGAGGCGCGAACTCCCACGAAGCTGATCTTCAAGCTTCAGAGAGGTCCCAGGCATCATGCTTCACATAAGCCTCTCTTGATGAAGGAGAGGAGGTACCAGATGGGGAAGATGCCTTGGTGGAGCAATGGCCTGGGAAACAAGACCCTTCAGGATAGTCCAATACTGATTTTAACTTCTTGGTGTCTGAAGCCAGAGCTCTCTGGCCATCTTAGCAGTATGTATTAAACAAGCCATTAAAACTGGGCTGCATAAATACAAAACCTTGCCAGGTCGAGACAGGCATTAAACCAATGATAAATAAGCCACCTCAACTTCCACACATAGTTGAGAGCATCCCCAACGTACGAGAAGAGTGCTCAGCCAAAATTAACCTGGAAATAAGACCCACCTTGACAAGTGTCTTACTTTTACTGGTCACCTGCGAAATATCAGCGGTATTTTCAACGTTATTATTTTAGTGTTCCTGTCTGTATGTTGTGAAGACCAGAAACCTGATGGGTTAAGGAAGCATATAGAAATGTTGTATTCAGTGTCCACACGTACTTCACAGGTCTCCACAGCAAATGCTGCAATTTGACAACTTGAAACTAGTCAAACATAGGAATGCCAATGCAGGTGACAGTCCTCTGTTGTACTGCCTGCAACAAGCAGGCCTGTGTCTCATGTTATTCAGTGATCCTGAAGGACAGAAAGGGCTACCATATTGTCCCAGTGGGAGACAGAGAAACAAGTATCTTCTGTCCATCATTATTTTTAAGGGACTGGCAGCGGCAGACCTTCTAGCTCTGGGAGAAAAGGAGCTATGGGTTGGTGAGAAAGTGGAATTTCCCTGGTTCCCAAGATGGTTTTCCATGCTGATACCATACTCAAGCAAGGCCATGTGCAGGACCTGTCCTGTGCCAGGTGGTCACTCCTGCAGCCTGGCCACGCGGCGCTGCCCCAGCCCTCAGAGACCACCACCCCGGGACCTGGGTCTGCAAACCTGCGGCCGCTGCCCCATGGCCCTACGTAACCACTCTGCTCTCCCTCGCTTGTTGCCAGCTACTGTGGCATCTCAGACTGAGCCCAAAGCACAAGCCCAAGCTCTCATCTCCTTTACACTGGGGATGGCAGTAGATTAAACAATGAAAAAGTAAGATTATTTGTTCTATTTATTACTCAGAATGAAAGTCCCACTTTGGCACACACAATACTTTCATTTTTGTAAGATCCTGTTCTGTCAAACAAAAAAGGGGCAGATAAAGGAATCAATTTTATATATAGACTTGCACCGCCCTTTTAAAGTCTTAAAGTCAACATTCAAGCGTTTCTATTAATGATCCAGGATGCTAAACATTTTTTAATATCTTATTACAAAAGCTTTTCAGCTTGCTTTTAACAAAAGGAAAAGCTGGTTTAATATATGAAGCCTGAAAAATTGCCAACTATAAAAGAACGTTGCTCGCTCTTTTTTTTTTTTAATTATTTGAAATGCTTCTGAATTCCCAACATAGCTATTGGGATCCAAGGTTATGATCTAAGAGAAAAGATATGTTCTTTTAATTAAAGTAGCCTTTTACGTTTTTAAAAACAGTTACTTTTAAAATGTTCATATCGCCGTTTATGAGCTTTGGGAGGACAAGAGGCTCTGGGGATTGCTAATGACATACAGATAGCCATATGTTCCTCTCACCTCCACTGTTTTCCCTGGGACTGATTCTTCATTTCTTGTGCCATGTGCAAAGTAATAATCATCTGTGTCTCTTTTACGGAGCTTTTCAATCTTTGTTTGCAAAGCACTTAATGTTTATGTTGCAGATGGGAAACAGAGGCAGAGGAGATGAGTTGATTTGCCCCATGGGGTCACACTGCAGATTAGTGGCAAAACTTGTCCCCGAGCAGTACCCTCCCAAGTGACCCATGCTAGGTGTAAAATGCTATCATCTGAAACTGCTGACTCCTCTGCAGCCCATTGCTACTGCAGATGCAAAGAATGGCGAAACACATCCATTGATTTCAATGATTTATACCTCATTGAGAAGAAAGTCAGCCCCAGAGCATAGTCAGCATGATTAAAAAAGAGCAAGAAGACATCATAATCTAATTGGTATTTAACAAGAGATCAGTTTGGCAGTTTCATCCCAGCTTCAAACAGACAAGTGTCTCGGGAGCAATGCTCTGGTCACTCTTTGGGAGCTGTATATTGCAGCCACAGCATGCCAGATGGCCACTCAGCCCCATCAGCACCGCGTGCTCTTACGTGGAGTTCATGTTTTACCTATTACATTGTCAAAGTAAATGGAAATCTGAATAAAAAAGCCAAAGCTACACAACAACATGGAGAAATTCATACAAAGGGATCTCTGGCTCTCACCAATCAAATGGTGAAACAGTTTGATTTTCTTCTCTTCCTCAAAAGTTAAACCATGCTGACCTCCCTCAGAGCCACAGATGTACTTACGAGGTCTAGCTCCGTGCCTAATTACCAGAACGCTGTCTATGATGGAGCCTATTTTTAAATAACTTCCCTTCCATCTTTGAAATCAAAGAGAGAGTATGTAATGTGAGGAACAGCCTAGGTCCAGATAAAGTTTTAAAACTCTAAGAGAGGAAGTAAAGAACAAGTAAAGGAAGAGAAGGATGGTCCAGCGGCCAAGATAAGACTCATAAATTCCCCAGGTTTAGGGCAGAGGAGTCGCCGGAGTGTCAACCCCGCACATATCGTGGGCCACTAAACTTCACCCAGTCAGGCCTGCAATGAACTCAGACTGACTACAGCATAATTGGTATTGGCCCCTGCTTTATTTTGTCATAGCCTCAATGAAAGACTAACCAAATCCTCACTGCAATGAAAGAAAATTTTCAGGAATGGGGGTGGAAATACAGTGGAAGTAAACAAAAAAAGCTTTCATTGGAACTGTCTGGGATGAGAAGCATGTCAGGGTCAAAGCTGGAGGGTCAAAGATTGTGTCTATAATGTCTTGTTCACTATAGGCTTGAGCCAGCCTTGCTGGTGACCCACATGTTGGTGTGACTGCTGGAGCAAACATATCTTCCCTACCCAGGCAAGGAGACCTGCTCACCTTGCCTGTGGAGGCAGCACGGATGCAACTAATGCAAACCTCCCGTGCAGGGGGACCGAAGTGCAGGCTGTGGGCAGCACACGCGCAACCGCAGGCACTGAGCTGCCTGTCCTTCTTGTGCCTAAACTGCACTACCACCCCCAGGAGCTGTCACTCCTCCAAAAAGGCTGGGTTCGTAGCAGAATAATCCATTTTTGTCTGTGGGACACCCTAAGTGTCACATCTTCAAATGGCAGGACTTCCCTTTGTGTTTCCATGCCCTGGTAACATACAGTGCTGGGGAGAAGAAGCAAACCCAAGGAAGAAGCCTCCCTAAATCCATCATTCCTCTCCTCTACTGGTACCATTGCAACAGTCTGCGGGAAAGAAGCAAGGAACGTATCAGGTGGAGACGAAACGGCAGGAGGACACTGCAAAGTAAGATACCTCTTGACTGTAAGCAGGTTTGCTTTCTCTCGACAGGCTCTCCTTCTATTCTAAATACAGCACCTGGTGCAAGCCTGGCGTGCAGATGGCCCCGCCGTGGTACGCACAGCGCGCAGTCCTCCGAATCTGGCAGGCAGCTGTTTCGGTTTCTTTTTGCCAGGCTGCCAGCTCAGGATTGTTTTTACTTTTCTTTCCCCTTTTCTGCTCCCTCTGTACTCAGCCTTACCCTCCGCAATGTAAATTGGAAGAGCAGATGTATAATCTGGGAAATTTTCCACATCCATCTTTTAAAGAGGAAGGTGGATAAGCTAACTCAGCTCTTTAAGGCCCCAGTTCGGAAAAAGCACTTTAAGCACATGCTTAAGTCCTGTTGATTTAGGAAAGGCAAAAAAGGCTGGTGATTTCATAGGTCTTAAACACATGCTTATGTGTCCTTCCTGAAGAGCAATATGCACCTGAACAGTGGCCCAATTATGCCAGTACAGAAGGCACAAAAACGAGTGTTCACTGTAAAATACACAAGCCGAGTAATGCTCCAGTTTAGCTCCTTACAATGATCATCAAGTTTCATTGATTTTTAAGGTCAAAGGAATGTGCTGACTCTAGGGTCTCGTTAGTATTGGGGCACTCAAAATCAAAAGCAAATATTTAAATCCTGGTTGCCCCCGAATCCTCTAAGCTCTTCCTCTGTCAATAAACCCCTGCAGCCCTTATCCCTCAATAAAAACGTTTACAGCGTTACCTGAACAGGCACATTCGGATTTTAGGAAGGGGAAAATGAAAACAGCTAAGGATTCCTCAGTAAGGACGGTTTCCACCAGACGATGAAATGTTCTCCTAGGCTGCTGCAATACCATAGAGAAATGTGGTACAGCATAGGCAATTTTGCTGGTCAGTCAACCGTACCTGGAAATGAGCAGCAGACCAGCATGAGCTGCTCCCCAGGAGGACCATGCAAGCTACGTGCGATGCAACGGTTGTACCTCTCACACGTGGGTTTTTGCACTTTGTTTTCTCTGCCTCCCAGCACCCGCATACAGCCTTGCCCTCTCCTTGCCCTTAACTGCCCCCCCCAGCAAACCCTGTTGTTATTGCTCCTCTGCCGAGATGGAGAACACGAAAAAGGGGGGGACCCCTTTGGGTCCCACTTCTCCAGAGGGAACCCCGAGGAGCCAGGCTGGCCTTTCTGTCCCCAGCTGTCCCCCAGTGGTCATGGCTCCTCGTCTCATCATCAATGACTAAAAGCACTTTGCAGGCTGTCCTCTCTGGAAACACCTTCCAGTGCCCCAGTGCGAATGAAAGGTGGATAAATTGCCTCACCCCGAGGAGCTGCCATCATTGCTCCCACAGCCCTGTCACTGGCTGTCCCCTTCGGTCCCTGTATCTGTTGCCACCTGAGCGCCGAGGCCCAGGCTCCCCATGGCACGGCGTGAGCCCGGCATCTGCACCAGCTGCTTTTAATGAAGCAGGCAGAAGTCTCATCCGGGTATTGTTGACATGGTCTCCTAAAATGCCTGACAAGCAAAGCAAACAAACGAAGCAGAGCTAGCTCCTGGGGCTAATGAGCAATCATCACTCCCATCTTCAGGGTCCTCCTTCCAGGGAAGAAGACTTCCAGCCTTTATGACTGCCTTGCCACAGGCCAGCAACTGCAGAGATACAAATATAGAGATTTGGCTTTTGTCAGAAGCCTGTTGGCTCATGATTTCTGCCAAGAGGTTGCTGCAAAGGTCTCCGTCTGACTTTGGACTTGCTTTATACTGTCTTTCAGGAAGATCTGAGGAGAGCAGATAGCTGGAGGGCCAAGGCTCAGCTCCGCACTCTTGGTGCACTGAAGTTAGGTATCAACAGGCACAAGTCAGACCAAGGAAGAAGAAACCGGGCTGGAGAAATTAATGAGGAAACAGTTTTACCTTGTCTTTTCCCTTAATTGTGGCTTGTGGCAGATTATAAAAGATCAGCTTTCATTGCAGCTGCCTATACTGTACTTGACCTATGCAGAAAGAAAGAATTTGGTCCCCAAGCCTGGAAATCAGGCACCCTCGCCTAGCTCTGATTTCTCTTAAATAATTTTAATTAAACAAGGGAAAAAAAAAGTGAACTGACAGTTATGAATAATGAAGTGAAAATGGGCTATGAATACAATAAGAACTAATTAAACAGTGAGGGTAAGACCATGTTGATTTATTTCCTTTTTTTTTTTTTTGTCAGACTTTTAAATGAAATACATGTGCATTAGGCCTAAGGAGGGATTTAAATCTGCTGCACACACTTTCCTTCAGAGCACAACGCATGACAGATGTTAGTCACATCACTTAATGCACTACTGCACTAGGCTTCAGACACTAGTGAACAGTGCAGGGTAGGAACCCCTATGGGAGGGCATAGGAAACGATGCTGGAGAAGTATGTTTTACCTTCTGTTATGGATGTGCTTGCACAAGTGTACACTGAACCTGTGGCCCAGCAAGTACCGTAAAGCCAAATCATTCCCAAATGCTAAGATGCTTCAGCCTGTTCTAATAAAAGTATCTGTATTTTCCTAGCATGTTACTACTGAAGATGTGCAAATAACAATAGCAATATATTGCACCACAACGAAAATGAAATCACCGGCAAGGGACCATCCCACGGACCACCTGCAGATTATATATCATTTTTCAGAAAAGCTGGAGCAGAGGGGAAAGGGGATTATTTTATTCCACAGAAACTGATGGCAGCAAGCTGTAAATGATACAGGCAATATTCATTCCTCGCTCCCAAAGAGAGGAGCAAGGGCCAGCTACAGAAAATTAGAAGGCTTTACTGAAGACTTTCCTGGATGAATTCCTCCACAGGCTCCTTACTGCTGGTTTCAAGGCAAAGAACAGCAGGAGCACTGAAAAAGGTGACCCATACATTAGCTGACCAAGTAGCTTCTGCCTCCCCTTGCCCGGCACTGTGAATCCCATCCTTTCATTAGCACTCATAGACTCCCACCCACATGAAAACGGGTGCCTGAGCATCCCCCAAATATTATTGAGAACTGGCTGCCTGCCTCCAAGCTCGAGACTGACTCTAGGCTTTCCAGGTTCTGCAAAACATCCCTCCAATTCCCTCGCCCCACGTTCGCTGCTTGTCCGCACTGTCTTCGAGTTTATCATCTCCAACAGAAAACGTCACTTGAGCTGGAAGGTCTGTTAACACCCAAATAAACCGTATTTTTCCAATTGTCTTATGGAGCGGATTGTGTGATGTGGTTGCTGTGGAGACTGTCAGAGCCGCGGCAGTATATCTGAGAACGGATCACTTCATACATTC
>NW_009222402.1:26276-60486 GCF_000690835.1 Fulmarus glacialis | reverse complement strand
GGAAAGAGGAGGCAGAGGTAGGTGGATCTTTGACCTGAGCCACCACGGTGAGAGCGGGGGGCTACACCTGGTGCTTGGGAAGCCCCTTTGAGTCTGTGCCTTAGTCTTCTTCCCCTACCCTTTGCTTAGAGGGACTCACGTCCACATACAAACCTTTGAAGGCCCTTTGATAACCTGTCTTCAGAGAGCTACAAACTACTTTGGCCCATCTACACAAAAAATGTGTTTTTCCTCAAAACGGAAGGGCTGTATTTTCACAGAGCTCACTTGTGCACAGAAAGTCTCATTTATGAATCTACTACATGCAGTGAAAATATGCTCTTTTTGTGAATAAAGCCCCAACTGTCTACTAACAGTGCTAACACACTGACATCATTCTGCAAACATTTTCACGTAATACAGTCTCTGACAAGCTTTGTTTCCACTCGGGTCAAATTACTTGGAAAAATCACACTTTTCCCGTTAAAGGATCATTTTCTCTTTAAGCAGTTTCCAAAGTACTCCACCCCACCAACTTCCAGTTGGAGCTGGTTCACTTTGCTTGGCCAGGTCTGATGGCCAGAACACTGGCGGTCCTCAGTGCCGGGGCAGGTGGGAGCCGGGCAGATGCGCTCGGTACAAGTATTAACCAAGACTAAATTGCTTAAGTACTTTCAGCTCTGACCGCACTCTCCAGCCAACAGAGGTTAGAAAGCTCTGCACCTCAATGAACAAGTAATTCGTGGTGATTTACAAAGCAACACTTTTATTCTGTGTGTTTACTCAGAGATTTAAATTCAGGTGAGCCTTGCACAGGGGTCATTTGAATAAGTAAGCTACCAAGTAAGGTCCAGATTTGCTGGTACGCTCTGGATGCTTTATATTTTCTAACAGCACAAACCCAGCTCATAGAGGCCAGTTTGTGACACAAATAAACTGGGAGGAACAATTTTGCCTACAGAAAAAGCTGTCACAAATCTAAGTGGACTAGCAGCAGAGATTTGGTAAGTGCTTTGAAGATGAAGAGTGAAGTAATTGCTAACTGTTGTCATGCTAATTATCCTTGGGCATATTTTCAGAGAGGGTGAAACCTCTCTTTTGTGGCTGTGGGTTGGACTGCAGATTAGGCTGCAACATGGAGCTAAAGAACAAATCAGCTTATTTCTGTATATGCCTACTTGACAGTAGCTGGAAATTCATAGCTGGAAATTAAGGCTCAATTTTCATTTTCACCAAGTCTGTGCAAATTTCAGGAAGGAAACTAAAACAAAAACACATTCCCCAAAAAAACCCCTATGACTAAGAAATCAGTCCTTCTACATTATCTCCTCCATAGGAAAAAAACTTGGTTTCAAGAATTTTGGCTTGATTATTTTTAGTATGGGTAATGACCTTAGTGTCACTTCCGCTATGAAATTTGTACTCTGACACCTTTGTACTTGATTCACTTCCTGAATTACTGAATGACGCTAAAGTGTTTTGTAAGTGAAAAGGCAAAGTTCAAGCACCATCCACATGCAAACTTGTGGCTTTCAAAAAAGCTATAAATGTTGACTCTTCAGTCTCCTTAAGACATGTTTTTCTCCTAGAAATAATTTGCTTCTATTAGTTGTTATAATCTGAAAAGTTATTCTTTTTCTTTAAACTCCAAAAATAATAGATAATGTTTTCATAGGGTTTTTTTGCCAGCTTCTTAAAATTTATTTATTTTTATTATTTTTAAGAGAGCAGGCAATTTTGTTATCCCCATTCTACAGATGAGGAAAATGCAGCACAGTGAATTGGTCACGCACTGGACTGATGGCGAGGCAGGGAGAGCACCTATGGCTTCTGAGGCTCAGTACAGTGCTTCAACATAAACTGAGGAAAGCTGTTATGCCCAACATTTTTATAGGTGTAATGACAATGTGAAAGGAGTTGAGATCCCTCATAAAGTAATTTCTTTAGCCCATGCATCCTACGGAATGTGGAAGAAATGTCAGCTCAATATGGATTTCTTCAAACAAGAAAAATAGCACTGCAGTAATATTGTATGCAATTCAATCAAACGATTTCTTTTTTTTTTTTTTTTGTTTTGTCTCCATTCCTTTCTGCACATTATTTATATTTGCATCCCTACTAGTATATTGATCATCTAAATATCCTTCTGGGTAATAGGTATGTACTTTCTCTTTTTTCTTTCATGGTACCAATGTTTAGAAGTGAGAACATACATTATTATTGTAAGGTAGTTTTATTAACTACTATACTAAAACTTGTTTCATTTCACTAAAAATTGCCGTAAAGATGGTTGCAATGGTTGCTGCATAGACACATAACACAGACATTTTGTGTCTTGCTTGGCTTAAAGAAAACCAGAAGTCACACAGAAGGGATAAATGACATAGATACTGCATAAAAGCACAGGGAGAAGAACCAGAACCATTCCTTATTTATTTGCAATGAAAAATCAAGATATTGTTTTAAATTATTGGGGTTACATAGAGGCAGGCAGGTGGGAAGAGGAGAAGAAAGGGAGGTGGGTGAAAAGAAGGGAGGAAGGTGGGAAAGGAGGAAAGAGGGAAGGAGGAAGGAAGGAAAAGGGAGGGAGGAAGGGAAGGAGGGAATAGTTAAAGGTTAGCCCCTAAGTTTGATCAAAGGACTGGCTTTCTAGGCACCGCAGCAGAGATCTAAAGAGGCCTGAGGAATGTGAATTTGCTGTGGTGTTAAATGGCTTCCAGAACTGACCCTTGTCCAGCAGCTCCAAGCATGGGCAATGCACGTGTGCAACTCCCTACACACGTCTATGGAAACGGGCCCTAAGAAGTCTATATTTGAAATGAAAAGGCTAGGGAAAAGTCCCTTTGGGCTATCTAGCTGTCTTGCTGTTGATGGGCATTCAGTCTTGCATTTTCAGTCTATATCCAGCCTTGCACTGAATAATCACATTGCTTTATAGACAATCACAGATATTCACACAGAACTTTGCTAGCACACATTGGAAAAAGTCTTCAGCTAAGGCAGTCCTGCTCAGTCTGAGCAACCATTTGAGGCTTAAATTCCCCCAGGACTCCATGCCCCTCAGAGTTATCATAAGCACTTATGTTTAGCACAGCGAGCCAGGAAAAAAATCATAGATATAAGGTAACCAATTAAGGGTCCTTCTAAACATCTTTGGGTGCAAATCCATGTGATCCATTTGTATGGCTGCTTTTGGGTGAAATTAATCACTCCTTAAAAGTGCTTATTTCTTTCCAGTTGCTCTAAAGAGACTATAAAAGGGTAAGTCAGATTTAGAAATTTATGTTATAGATGTCTATAGCTGAATCATGGTCTTAACACAGGTACCAAAGGTTGTGCTGATAATATCCTTTCTTGACTAAGCTGAGGAGATGTGTCTTGAAAGTCCTGGCTCCTTAAGCTTGCCCTAAGCATGCTTATCATCCACTGACAGTGGTGAGTTTGGCTCAGAAACTGCCAGGAGTGGTCGCAGTGGCTTGCTTTTTCCCAACGCCCCATCAGAGCACTTGGCCTGGAACTGGGTGATGCGGTGCCTGGTCTGCCTGCAGCCTGAGAGGGTCGTCCCTCTTACGAGGATACCCAAAACACCAGGCTAACGGGACTTTCCCACCCAACTCCCAGCTGAAACTCAGCTGTTCTGCCGCTAGTTAGGGACACAAAACTCCTTCCCCAAGTTGACAGGAGTGTGCTGGCATCAGCAGTCTGGTGGTAACCAAGTGGAAATGCAGGAGTTCCTCTTTCTCAATCAGGTGACTATCTAATGTAAAATGACTCCTTATACACTGTCACAGGGAACAGGGATAAGCTCCCACTCTTTCTCAACCCACAGCTCAACTGCAAAATTAAGCTCAAATTTGCTTTTTCTGCCCCCTCCCTGATGCGTTTGACATGCCTGGCTGCTCCACCTCGCTCTGGCTTGAGCTCCTTGCCCACAGGCAGGATGGGCACTTGGGACACATCAGCAGCACTGGCTGGGGTGGCTCCTTCCTCCCTGCCCACCTGAGCCCTAGCACAAGCCAAGCCCCCTGGCAGGGTGAGCACCAGTGTCTAAAGCAGGACTCCTAGCCTGGGCCGGTATCTAAGCAAAAGGCCAACAAACAAAAATAATCCCTGTGGCGTGTATTTTCGTGTGCTGCTGAGGTGCCAGACACCCCTGCAGGCTTTGAACTCTGGAGAGGCAGAGCAGCTCCAACAGCCACAACCTGCCCTTCGGCTGGCAGGGTTGGCAGCAGCCCTGCGGGGCCACACTTGCCAGTCCCGGTGCAAGTACCCCATCCATCCCCAGAGACATTCGGTTAGCTCAGTACCCTGGTAACTTTTGCTTCCAGAGCCAGCACCATCTTCCAGCGGTGGCATGTACAGCACCCTTTCTGCTCTCACCCACACACACATATGGGTGCTCTTGTGTATCACACCCTTTCTTATCTGCTGTCCTGTATTGTAGGTATCAAAAACCTGCTCAGTCCTGACTAAATCTCCTGGCAATGCTCGCGAGCAGGCTGGTGCACTCATGCCATGGGCATTTTCTCACCTACGTCGCTGCAGGGCATGCCAGAGGTCCCTTGGGGTGTGTCAGGCTCAGGTAGTGCACTTCCAGTGGTGATTCACCCCAAATTCACCCAGTTCAGTCAGTCCCACTTCATGCTATGCTTGGGAATCTGAGCCTTGCCTGAGTTTGCCCTCAGTAGACACCAGATCTTCCTTGGCTGGCAAAGGATCTCCTCACCTCTCTACTACAACCCTTCCACTATTTTAAAAGGAAACAGAAATCCTTTCTCAATAAAGAACGCCAAAAAGGTGTGCAACATGATGTGGTCCCATATGAGCAGGATTTCCTTCATGACATCTAAACATTGCTCAAGAATTATTTATCCTAATTTTCCTTCTAGCATGCAATGTGAAGTTTTCCAGTTGTTATTACTTACAAATAACTATCATGACTAATTTGACAAATAACTCCAGACTTGAATACCTCTGCTGGAATCTTTATTTAAAGACTACATCATTCTGGACTACTTGTTGTGCAAAGCAAAGGAGAAACAACCTCTTTGGCAAAAGATAGAAAGGAGCTCTTAGTTCTCATTAAGGATTGAAACAGATTTCTTCTATACCTGTGGTCTCAAATTCAGTCATATACATGGATGAAATTTTGTCCCCACAGAGATCAGTGGGAATTCCAGTTGCCAACGTCAAAGGGCTGAGAATTAATCCAAGGTGAAAATTGTGTTTTCTGGGGGGAATTCTAAATTATCGGTGGTGTAAAGCAAGCCTGAGATTTCTCTTTGAACAGAGAATTTCCTGAAGAGAATTATCTTAATTTTCATTTAACTATGTATATCAATAATGAATATAAGACTAGCGGTCTGGTCCCATGATACTGAATAAATTGCTACCCACTGGACCACAAATCAAGTGTTTGCATAATTTGGCTATTTACAAATCAAGCCTCAGTCCAGAAACTGCTTTTTCCCGATGCCGTCATTGTAGTTAAATGAATACTTGGAAAACACACAAGATTTCATCTATTTATCAGTTTCTTTTAAAACAGCTGTTCATATCTGTAGTAAAAAGGAAGATGCAAAATGTTCTTGGAATGTATCCAAAATATGAAAATTATCATAGTAACAGTGGGAACAACATAAAACCTCACGGAGAGGATCCAACTTCCTTTTCATTGGCTCTCAGGACATGGATGCCAATGAAACAGAGCCTCCCAAGGAGGACGTTTTGATAGCACAAGGCGGGAGCACCTTTTCCTGGCGGAGCAGCCAGCACATCTGGTGGTTCGTGCGCAGCTCTGTCCCCACAGTCCTGTGAGTTGGTCTCCCTTTCTGGAAGGGCACAAGTAATGTGTGCTGGCTTCCTCAAATGCTGGTTTAACGGAGGGATTTGCTGCTAGGAAAAAGTCCGTGCCCAGGGACTTACGCTCCTACTACTCATATTCCTGAGGCAGGTTGGGCCAGCGCTTACTCCAAAGCCAGCGCCGACCTGAGCTCACCCAAGCGTACCCGTCAGGGAGCAGGGGGTGACTCTGGAGAGTTTCCATCTTTCCTTGCACACAGCACAGGAGTTTCACCCTGCTCAGATGAATGGCTGAGGGCCAGAGTCTGCCCGAACTTATGGCAGGACAGCCCCCCATGCCGTGCAGCAGGCAGCTCGTCCCCGTGTCGCGGGGAAGTTTGGCTTGAAGGTCTGAGCCTGATGCTGCTCCAGCTGAACGCCGTGTGCTGGCTTCTCCACCCGCTCCACTCCACTCCACTCAAACCTGAGGCGAGTGGGCGTGCGACCCTAGCCAGAATAGACAACATTTCCACCCGTGTAAATGGCAGTGTAAGGACCAAACTCACTTGGAAGCTCGCTTGGCAGCTGTGGCTCCAACCTCATTCCCAACAGATATGTAGAACCATAATATTGTACTTAGAAATAGATTTGAGTTTCTGCAGTCATTTTTAGATGCAATAAACTAACGAGAGGCATAAAAGCTGGAATCGGCCACCATTCGCATTTCCAAGATAAACACCTTAAAATACATTATGATCAAAATAAAGCAGACAAAGTTACTAGTAAGGTTTCCAAGAGTAGGTGGCTTGTTTTGAAGTTCCATTAATGTTTTTCATTTTGTTTTGGTGCCAGCCTGGGAAGCAAAAATAGTCCAAGAGATAACATAAAGGTACATACTCAAAGGAAGAATAAACCCATTATTCATCTATTGCAAGGCATTTGGCCACAATGAAGTAAGAGGGATGGAGAATGGAAAGTTGTTGACGTGTCCGGAAGATGGAGATTATTTTGTGGAACGTAGCGCAAAGTTTAGCGCTATCTATAAAAAAAAAGAGAAAAGATTGTTGGGTTGTGGGAGAAGGAAACCAGCTACCCAGAAGACAGAGGAAGCCCCACAGTCACAGCAACGTCATCCTGGGTTAACCCATCCAGGTTAACCAGTGTGCAACCATGCACTTGGGCAGGAGTTTATTTCTCACATCTGCAAAACTCTTTTCTTCTCCTCTATTACAACCATAACACCTACAGTAAAAAACCAACACCTGCAACTATAAGATACTAGAGGAAGGGAATATTCTTAACTTTTTCATTCTGTTCACCAGCAGGTAATCATCACATTCAACTCCCAGAGCAGCCTAGGAAGTGACCCACACCTCGCACTAACATCAGCGATCCCTGCCAATCTAACTCAGGAGAAAAAAGAGCTGCAAAACTAAGGCTCAAAAAGAAACACGTGAGCAGGTTACAGGAGTCCTATTGAGAGGCATTCAGTATCACAAGGTTCTTGGGAAAAGAGCAACTGCCAATAATTGAATAATACTGCTACTATTTGCAATTCTTACATCTCAGCTATTTTTTTTATTTTAAGAATAAAGAATTAACCTGCTTAAGCAGGAATTTAAATCCAGGATTGCTGGATTATTGACCTCCATTTTTATAAGCTTTCACAGAAATTACGGGAAAGGAATGTCCGGGTTCTTGGAGTCTAACAAGGGCAAAAACACAGAAAAGGGAAAGTTCAAATTTTGTTGAATGACTATATCTTGTTTGTCTTAATTTTTTATATATATATAAATCTAACAAATTACATCTATGTATGATTTGTCTATAGCTAAGTCAACATATTTTATAGCAACATTTAAGAAAGGAGTTATGTTATATTCATTAAACTTCTTTCTTGCATACAATTTGTTGGTTGTTATTAAAGGCCGTGTTCAATAACTAGGTCAGTCCTGCATGAATGTCTCCCTGCAAAACACATACTACTTTTCTGGCTCACACGTATGGTACCTAAGACACAATAAACTAACAAATGAGCTAACAAAATTTATCCAAATCTGATTTTGCTGTCCCTGTTTTAGATACCACTAATCTCCAACAGCAGCTCCAGCAGAACAACAGCTGAAGATCTGTAGGCGAGCACGTACTCAGTCTTTGCTGGGGAAGCACACCTCCAGTCCCTGCAGAGGTCTTAGCAGGCTCTCGCTGCCCGCTGGGAACAGCCAGATTTCCAAAGGAATCCCTCCACCCACAGATCCTGCAGGGAGTACCTGGGGGAAAACAAAAGGAGGGTTCAAGAAGGGGTGAGAAGTTCTGACCTTTACACTGAAATGAGTACGTGCAAACTTTTCTGATGATAACAAGTCTCAGGCTTTGGCCAGCTATAACAAAGACCCCCTTGGATGTGCTTCCAGGGAAGCGAAGAGAGTTCCAGTACAGACACATTGCCTCCCATGGTGCGTACTGCACCACTGATCCCAACACAGCAGCTCTCCAAAGACCTTCCTTTCCCAAAATGTAGTTCAAGATGAGCATTTTCAGCTGTGCCCTGATAGCGATCAAGCACATACATCTAAAACCACTGAGCATCAGGTGTTAAAAAGAGCCTTAATTTTAAAAATAATTATTGATTAACTTTAACACAGTGTTGATAAACAAAATTATTATGTTAATGCAACATTTGACTGCTATCCAACTCATTAGGTCATAACTCATCATCTGTGTCTGAGGACGGTGTGGTGGCAACTATGTGATCAAGCTCCAATCCATCAAGTTTTCTAAGGCTTTGGGACTGCAGTGCTGGAGCCTGGAGCTGGCAGGTATCAGCTTTTTTGAAGCCTTACTGCGTGAGTCATCTTACCATTCTGGGAAGCAGGTCTAAAAGGATTGTTTTACAGGCACGGTGGAAAGGACTGCAGCAGGAGAAGGGACAGTGGGACTTTCAGAGACTGTTCTGGAGCTGGGAAGGTGCATGAAAGGGTCCAAATCTGGCACTTAAAGAGTTAGAGTAACCTCTCTGCCCTCCAGTGCCCTGGATGGATTGGCATTTGTTTGTCCAGCGTGCCTACCAAATGGGCATCTGAATTAGTTAACAGACGAATTGCAATAGTAATACTTATGTTAAAACAATCAGTTAAAGTTCATTTCCAAGAGTGTTTTTTGAGGTGGATCAGTTTCTGACTTCCAATGCGTTGTGATACAAACCCTAATACCTAGCTGAGTTATTGCTGATTTACACCAGTGTAACAGAGCAGAATTTGGTCTGGATATAGCCTGACAAGCAGTAATCACAATCTTCTGCTCCCAAACTACAGGCTTCTTACCACTCGAGCTAAAGGAAAATTTTCATTCATTTTGATTAATGTAGGGTTCTTCTTCAGGACTAATTTAGACCATGCAAAGCTGAGAAGCTTCTAACCTGACCTTTCGAACACACCTGGGGGAAGACTTTCAGAGGGGAGCCATTTAGTTTATCTCTAGTTACCATAATTCCATAGAAATTTTGTGTCCTCTCACATATAGTTGTACAGAAAATGAAGAATTGCGAAAATGACATTACGGTATTATGAGGTATTTGTCCTAGAAAAATAAATCCCATAGCATTTCAAGTTTCCTGCTTGAATAACATTGGCAGGGTTGTTTGTTTTTTTTTTTTTTAATGACGCTTAGTTTATATCTGCCATGCATTTGAGTTTTGGCAAGCAGAGAATTATGTTTCAAACCTGAACCGCAAATTTCTGTCCAGTAATCGCCAATCTTCAGTAAACCTGAATCTGAATTTCAGGCTCATTAAAAAAAGCTGAACCCAGGTGGGGTTTTGCCTGGTTTTATGTTTCATCATAAAAACATTGCACATCTTTACTCAGAAGTACTTGGTGAACCAGCCATTAGAGGGCAAGGCTTTTTCTAGTGGTCGAGGAAATAAGGTTCTGCTCAGCAAGGATTACAACTGCATTGTTTTCTTTCCTTCTTAAAAATATTTATCTTTAAAAGTTTAAGACTACCAATATTTATTGTCAAAAATATAGCTTTTTTCTTGTCCTAACACCTGAGGATATGGCCTTTTCTAAGCTGATACTTGTCAGGTTTTCTCCATCACTTTCTATATCACACATCCAGCTGATAGGCAGGATTCGAGTGCCTGCCTCCTGCGTCTGGCATCTCTGGGTGGGCATGGCAATGTCTTTGCAGCAATAACTGCATTTTCCAAATTCTCTCAAGGTCAGAATCTTGCTATTTGCCTCTGGCACCCTCAGATTCTTCCTAATGAAAACTGCCAGAAATCTGCTCTGGCATGAATGAGAACATTAACACCCTCCTGAGCCACGAATATTTGATTTTTCTCACTTCTGCACAAGAATTAACATTTTTGTTGTGCTGGTTTGCATTCAAAAGATTTTTTTTTTCTTTGAAAGGCCAAAGAGGCAGATTTTTCAAAATATTTTAGGATGTTAAGACATACATTTCCCTTAATTAATCAAATTCATTCAGATCGATGAAAGGTGTTGAAATCAAAGCCAAGTATTTGACGAGCTTTGAAATCACAGTCAAAAACACGTCCCTCTTTGGTACCAGCAAGGCAGTCTTTCTCACTCACAGTTAGAAGCAAGTTAGAGTAGCAAAGTCTGGCTTTGCATTTCAAACACACCAAAAGGTATTCAGACCATACCACTGAAGAAACAGAGCCATCTATGAAGAGTAAGGCTGCATCCTGCACCTTATATGAGCCTTTATAAGGTCCTCCATAAGGGAGATGAAAAAAAAAAAAGACGTTTTAAGCCTTCTTATCCCTGCTAATGTGCATTAGCACTGCTACAAAAGTGGAATATATCTTTGGCAAAAGGAGTAACACTGACATTTGCCTTGTAAAACTAAAGGAGAGAGATCACTAGCTCTTCTCTAAATAATTTTCTTTAAAAGTTGTTACCTAAGACCGAGCTCTCTTGCAGGATTGACTTTTGCAGCACTTTCTAGGCTGAGGTATAGCTACACCTCATCCATACCACAGGCCAGTCCATAGTGTGGACTGTGCTATGGCTCCTGGGCTGGAAGGGGAGGCAAAGATACCAGGACACAGAGATGGGGGAGCAGGACTGTACATGGTCTCCCCATTTCACTCCATGCACTGAGGTCCATGCCATGCTGCTGAGGTCCACACCATTGGGTGTGCAATCAGACCTCTTGCCCTTGCGTGTTTAGCCTTTGGTGTCTGAAACAGTCTTAAAACATCCCAGGTAAGTGTCCCACCCTCAAACCAAATTCACTATCTTAAGTTGCTCTCCTCACACTTGTCTCTCTCCTCGTGGAGGGGTGGCAAGTGGCTTCCAAACACTTGTTAATTGTGACTTGGTGTTTGGACACAAAACCTCTGTGGCTGACTCCTGTCCACATGATACAATTATCCACAGTTTCCAACAGTGTCAGATAGAAACCTCCTGTGGTTCTGTAGGACTTACCTAAAACACTTATTTCTTCCTCCTCTTTTTATCACTATAAAATGCAGTTAAAAGACTGAAATAACAAATTCACTCTACTTGGTTTTTTATTCCTAGAATATAGAATATTTAGTTCTGAATAAGGGCATTATTTGGTTGCCAACAAATTATCTGGGTGTCATTACTGCAGATGCTGTAAACCTGGCATCCCAGAAACAGAAACCGTAGCCCTGTTCAGGTTTAAAGGTGGTTTCTGTGACTTGCTTGTTGACTAGTTCGTCAGCCTGTGCTACATGACTTTTACGCATGAAGACAAAGATGTCATCCATGGAGTATCTGCATTATTGGCGTAGTAATAAATTTGCTTAAAAAATATTATGTTCTGTATCAGTCATAAAGATTTAATCAGCTAATGGAAGAAATGGGGCTATAGCTGCAGCCTCAGTAAACTGATTATTGTTCTGCCTATTGTGCTGGGCCTGTGTAGCAGTGAAGTGATGCACAGAGGACACTTCCAATAATTCCCTCTGTACTTTAACATTAAAATTAAATAATTCAGGACAATGTCAACATAAAAACGTGTTCATTAAAAGAAAAAAGTGTTGAAAAATATGTGTTATGCTATGATTGTCCAACTAAAAAGTACAAGATTTTACAACAGAAGATCAATCTACCAAGGCAATTGTTATATCTTGTGTTACTTATATCAATATTTATTTCCCTCCCTATTGACTTAAGCAAAAGCCTCTTCTACTCTCAAAGCACAATGTGTGTCTCAAAAAAACCCGTAAGTGTTATTGTAATGGAGAAGTAGAAGTTAGAAAAACATATAGACTAGATTTGTGATTTGTACCACAGTAGTATGGGACTAAGAAGTCCCATACAAAAGTAGGAGTTAAATTAGATGGCCCAAGTGATCTCACCAGCATACTGCCTACCACCGCATAAATATGCAACCCAGTTGCCATAGTGCATGCCACGTATCCCCAAAGTTAGTACCTGGGCCTTCTTACTTTTCCACATTGATGGCTGAAGTTGTGTAAGACAAGAAGGCAACTCTGTCCAACAGGTTCTTCTCTCAGATAATTGATAATACTACTTTCTGCTTTAACTCTCTGAGCGGTAGCATACTAGCCCAGTTTATTTAAAGCAGAAGACACAAGGTGCTCCCGATTTTGCACCTTGGTCTGAGCTCCATTACACTGCCATCTTGGGTAAGGCAACTGAAGGGCTCCACAACTGCCTTACAGGTAACACCAAGTTGCCTCCTCAGAAGGCAAGGAGAAAAAAGGGAAATCCTACTGATATTTCAATTTCATCAGCTATTGTGCGCTGGTTTTGGCTGGGATAGAGTTAATTTTCTTCACAGAAGCTAGTATGGGGCTATGTTTTGGATTTGTGGTGAAAACAGTGTTGATAACACAGGGATGTTTTAGTTACTGCTGAGCAGTGCTTACACAGAGTCAAGGCCCTTTCTGCTCCTCCACCACCGCCCCCCCAGCGAGTAGGCTGGGGGTGCACAAGAAGTTGGGAGGGGACACAGCTGGGACAGCTGACCCCAACTAACCAAATGGATATTCCATACCATATGTCATGCTCAGCGTGACATAAAGCTGAGGGGGGACGTTTGGAGTGATGGCATTTGTCTTCCCAAGTAACCATTACGCGTGATGGAGCCCTGCTTTCCTGGAGATGGCTGAACACCTGCCTGCCGATGGGAAGTAGTGAACGAATTCCTTGTTTTGCTTTGCTTGCGTGCGCGGCTTTTGCTTTACCTATTAAACTGACTTTATCTCAACCCACGAGTTTTCTCACTTTTACCCTTCTGATTCTCTCCCGCACCCCACCGGGGGAGGGGGAGTGAGCGAGCAGCTGTGTGGTGCTCCGTTGCCGGCTGGAGTTAAACCATGACATATTGCCAGCACTGATCCTGGATAAGAAGTAAATCCATGCTTCACAGCCCTTCATAACAAGGTAACAGAAATTTCATGACCTCCTGAAAGCAACTCATTCTCTCATGTTGTGCCTGCCCAGAGCACATGGAAATTTTGTGGCAGTGATGGATGAAAGAATTGAGTCATCATGAATAAATGATGCTACACCTACCTTCTAAAGTACCTATGGCTCCTAAAGTTTCCGACGTGCTAAAGTTCTGTCATTTTCTACAGGATTAAGGCAAACTTACCCTCAATTTTGTTTTTAATTTCTCTCTTTTATACCATTTACCAAAGAAAAATATTTGAAACTTATGGGTCTGATATTAGTCTTTGGCTCAGGTTTGTTTGGCCATTGTTCTTGATTTCTGTGGCAGACTGCTGAAATCTGGTTTGAGGAGAAGGGAAGAAAAGAGGAGACAAAGCACGGCAGAAAGCCTGACAGGCATAAATTTTTCTTTCTAGCATGTCTGTGCTTGCAATCAGCAGCCTAAAAAGTTCTGCTATGATCATCAAGAGATGATGCCTATCAATCAGTCTTTAAACACTGTCCGTTAGGTTCTCTTGTTGAGGATGTAACTGAATCTACAATTCCCTGAAGGCTATTTTTATTCCATTTTGCAGACAAAAGAGAAATAAGGGAAGTTCTTTTGCTTTCCAATACATTAAGTGGTGTGGATCAAAGGGATTAACATCACGGCCTTATTTTTTAGAGCTATAATAGAATCTATACTGCTTTTTTTTTTCCATGGAATTAAGACATAAATCAAGTCACATAGTATTGATTGTAGAATATATTTGCAGATGTCACCCCTCAGTATAAAGAGACGACTCCTAAGTGGTTTTTTTTTCTGGTGCTGTAGGATTTCATACATTCAATAGGGCGTATGCGAAATGCATTATATTATTCTCCGAGTTTAGATTTTTTCCAGACGACAGGCGTTACTTTTATGATGCCCTGAATGGAATGACAGAGAAAATTGCCCTGATTTATACTCCATTACAACCAGTGATACTGCTGTCACGACTGCTGCTCTTTCTCATTACACAACATCATATGCTCCCTTGCCTAGCAATGAAATAAGTTGCAGTGTTCCCAAATACCAGCAACACAGGTCGATTCCCATCATGTGTCTTGCTCGCTTACCCTGGGAACTTTTCCATTTTAGACCTCAGTCTACAGCTCCTCTTACGGATGGTTTCCATTCCGTTGCCTTATCTGGGGTATACATGGTATACCATTCTTCATTTTAGATGTACTGTTTGGAGACAAGCACCAAAACAATAAATCATGGGGCTAGGTTATTTTTAGGCCACATTTCCGAATCAACATTGAGTCTATTTCTGAAGAACCTGCACAAGGAACTTATTGTGTGCATACACAAATAAATGACACAATTCAATGGTTTAATACTATCTGCCAAGTTAAACTACTGCAGAGCAGCTGTGTACATTTAAAATGATCCCTGGCACTTCTGAAGAGTTCATAAATCAGCAGTAACATACTTTCTTCCAATTAAGAGAGTTAAAGGAAAAAAATCAGAAATTGATGTGTCTAGGACATAAATGACATCTCTACACACTTGTAAATGTGAATCTGAAAAAAAAAGAAAGCAATGCTCTTTACATTATTAGGATTACAATAATTTTAAAATGCCCATTTTTGTAAGTGTTTCAGTTGTCAAAAGTATTGTTATAAGGAGTCTTGCCTGAAGCCAGTCAGTGATGTTAACCGAAATCTACTGAAGAAATGAAAGACAGTCATCAACCAAACCACAAAAGTACCTCACCAACACCTCAGACTGTGACTCCCTCCACTGAGTAACATGAGATGTACACCCTGTATGGGCAGTCACAAATCATCTTTTAGAACTCACTCTGAAAGTAATCACTAAAATACTGATTATTGCTCTAAAGAACCACATTGCGTAGTTCCACTATCTAAACTTTCCTGCCAATTTTCTGGCATCAACAGCAGCCACCACACTATTGCTCAATGACTGTGTGCCCTTGGCTCTTGCACTCTGCTATAGCAAACACTGTAGAAATACAAAGGAGGTAAGAGGCGTGCGTCTTTACCACCTACGGCAGTCTCTTCTGTTTGCGCATCTTTTCCCTTGCAACTTCTTGCCTTCTCACCATGTTCCAGTTTCCTGCATCTTTTCACAAGAGAGTTAGTTACTCTCTTGCTGTAGCTGGATCTTCATCCCAATCATATTTGACATATGTTTTTTTGTCTCTTCGACTACATGCATAAAAAAGTATACTTTCCTCTAGTTTAGATCTTACTAAGGGAAAGAAGAACAAGTGCATTAATTAAAATATTTAAAAATAAATAAAAGAAAGCTCTCCAAAACAAAAGTTTTGTGCAGGAACCAACACCCATCTGACCAAGTCATCTCCCTTTGCTTTCCAGCAGATTTCTCAAGTATACTCCAGGAAGCTCCATCCAATGCAACCTTGCTTCCTCCCTTTCTTCATTGAATGGTGTCTGCAACCAGCTTCCCACAGTGCTAGCGCTGCAGGACACACAGTTCTTGCACACATGCAATCTGAGAAACATGTAGGTTGGAAGGGACCTCAGGCAGTCACCTAGAGCATCCTCCTGCTCAAAGAAGGTTGTTAGAGCAGGTAGTCAACACCTTGTCTGGTCAAGTTTTCAGTATCTCCAAAGACAGGGATTGCACAACCTGTCTGGACAATCTGCTACAAGGTCTAATGACTCTCAGGGTGAAAAAGCTTTTTTCATTATACTGAGTTTGGATTTCCTGTTTTCCAGCCTGTGCCTGTTGCCTCTTGACCTGCTGCTGCATGCACCTCAGAAGATGGCTCCACCTTCTTTACGCCTTCCCATTAGGAGGTTATTCCCAGCAGTGGGCAGCACAGAAATTAATTTCATTATTATAATTTATTTACTCATAAACTACTATTTCCATTGGATACCTCCTGAGATCCATAACCGGTCCTCTCCACTCTCCAGAGGAGGGATATCTCCTTTCACTCTGTGCTCTGGCAGAATGGAGGACTAATGTATGCCTAATTGCCAGCGTGCCTGGAGCATGCTTGAATCTGCTTCTTGTTAACTAGACCGTCATTGCACATTTGAAACACAGAAGCTATGTTAAAGCGTGTCCTCTTGTTTTAAGCTTATAGTAATCCAGGCCATTTTTGTGGTAAACCAAGTGTGGAATGGATAAGATTTGGAGGACTGGGAGGCAAGTCTGGGTCAATGCTGCTGTATATTGACTTAATGAGTTCATAACATCATTTAGCTGTAACTCTCAAACTAGCACATAAAAGTTTCAGCATGGTATGATGTTAATTTAATTAGAAATAAAAGGCTGGCTTTAATACAGATTTGTAAAATGTTTTGCAAAAATGCCATATCACTTGATTCTTCCTCGGCGCTATTTCCAGTGCCAGCTGTCTCTGGTGACAGTGATCTGTCTGACAATTCAAACGAGGACACTTTAGGCCTGGAGAACTCCAGGAACTGAACAAGGAAACGTTTCCAACTAACGGCGTAACCCTTCTGGAAAGCTGTCAAGCATTCAGGAGTGCTATCATGCACTTTGCAGGTTCTTCATGACTGACACTCATTTGACAACAAAGATCAGGAGTTCCTGTGCGTCAGGTGAAAGCTGATTTATATACACAAAGTGCGGGCAAACAGGCATTATGCAGACACACTTCAGGGGGCGAGTCAGGTGAATCCCAGCAGCTAGCTGGAAACAGGGCTAACAGGCCTAGGGGCTGAGACGTGTCCCGCAAGGCTTCTGCGTGGAGCAAGCTGCACGTTAAAGGAAATTGTTTTCCATGGCTAAGGCTCTCCCCGATCGCTGTCCTCTTTGCTAGCCTCTGCAGGAGCGGCCTGCAGGATCTCTCTCTTCCATGACTAGGGGGAAAGCCCGGTCGTCGCCTGACCTGACAACTGATATGAAAATAGTCACCATCATCTTTGCTCGGTTTTTCCACTCCGCCAGGAGCGAATCAACAGAACTGGTCTGTTTTCCAGGGGGAGCATCCTATGACCAACACACCAAACTGGAGAGTGATGAGAAAGCTAGTAAATTCCCAGTGACAGAAAAGTAGGTAGACTGAGCGTATTACTAGTACATAAATGCTGGAGAGGGCTAGGCCAAGAAATGGGCTTGGACAGCTCAGTCCCCGCTGTTAGATCCCCTTCTCAGCTGCTGCCTGCCCAGAAAGCACCTCCACAACTTACTAGGCCAGGTCTGGACAGCACTGAACTGCTTTGCTTTGCCATGGATAAGCAGGTTTTTACAAAGCTGATCCCAACCCCTGCTGAGTTCTAGCCAAAATGTCACTGAAAAAGGAGGCCAGGTCAGGAAACAGCAGGCAAAGCAGAGTTCAGGTGATACATTGCTGCCTAAGTCCAAAACTGTGATTCTGCAGCCTTTACTGAGCTGAGCCCTGCAGCGTCAAGCTCAACTCTCTCCTTGCTTTTTTTTTGTTTTAACAATTCCCTGGCAGCCACATCTGCCAGGCTTGCAGAAGAGCTCAGCTCACCCATTAACCAGACAGAGAAACTAGCGTCCTTACCCCGAGTGCCCAGAGGAGATGCTGCAGGAGGCCCCCCCAAATACACCTCACCCCATTGCTCTGATTCCTCACAAGCAGCAGTGAAAACTGCCACGACAGTGCTTTCACAGTTACCCACCAGGAAAGTGCTCTTTGGTGTCTTGGGTGGAGAAGTGACTCTTTACCCTTCTTGTTGGAGATGCCCCTCGAACCACCCGTGTATACCATGCAGAGAGGGGCCTCCCCTGTAGCTTTGCAGAGGGGACCAGATTTAAGATACCTGGTACCCTGTGCATGCCACAGAGCAGGGTAGCTCTGCGCAATTTCGGTCGCAGGGGCTTCCCTCCCGGGACAACCCAGCTTTCTCTATGCACAGCCTGGGAAGACCGGAGAGCAGGCACCTAAAAACACATCAGCTAGGTCCTCTTCCGGCCCTAACGCTTAGGAATCAAATCTCCCCTTGTAAACAAAGAAAACCCAGTTTAATGTGATGAAATGTTTTATACTTTCCAGTAAATAAATGAGTAGGAAATTGAAGATTTTCCATTCTGGAAAGTTAAGGAATTGTTATTAGTAAATGCAAGTAATGCTGCAGAGTTTAAATTTCTGAGGAAGTCTGTGTTTATTTTAGGGAAGATAGTAGGGCTGATCTGTTTTCTAGATTTTCATGCCCCTGATGAAGTAATATTTTGCAAATGTTGTTTACAGTTTCAGTCTTACAAAGCCATATTATGTATATATGTGTGTGTGTGTGTATATATATCTCTATCTCCTTAACTAGACATTCTATAAGGAATCCATATTGCATGTGAAAAGTTAAAAATGCTTTTGCAGAATATACATCTTACTTTGCCTGTAAATATCTGACAGGATAAGAGATTTATATGATTATTTTTATGATTTTTCTTTACTTTACTGTCACATCCAGCAGGTTTAAAAGCCAAAGTTTCAGTTAAAGCACAAAATATGTAAAGACTCCCACCTAAAGAGTAGTATGATAAACATAAAATGCTTTCAAACATAATCTGCCCACTTTAAAAAAATACGCACTTCATAGCTGTAGAGTACATGGCTAGATGGAAGGAAAATTCCACCAAGTATTTTATCAGCTGGCTGCCATTCTCTGTACGTGAGCCAATAAAAATGGAGAATTTTATTGGGAAGCAATAATTTCCTTTATATCAACTCTTGCAAGTGCTATTACGTCAAATCCCAAGTGTGCTCACAGAAACGAAACACCCTTTTAAATGTTTTCCCAAGATATGATGCAGCCATTCCATCTATCATTTGGACCCCACTATTTTAACCAAACATGCTCACACTGAGTTGTCAGAGGTTTGAGCTGCAGATAGTATAGCCATGCAAAAGGACTATAGGCTTGGTAAGGCTTTACTTCATTATTTTTTTGGTTTTTAATTTTGGGGGGGTCAAAATAGTGAGCTATCTTGGCTGTGACGTTATACAGCTCTAAAAGGTAATGGCAGGAAGACCACAATTTTATTGAACAGCTCTGGTTACACAGGGAAGGGATGTGAAAAGCCTTTTCAACACAGGAAGCCGTAGTCACTCCCTTGACCAGAGGCAACACCTTAAACCAAATTAAACAGAAGTCAGGTGACTAGAAGAGCACCTGCATATTCCCAAGACCGTTCGGCTGTTGGTCTCTGGGACCCAACCATCTGAACCAAAATGTAAGTGAAATTATTCTTTATGACCTTAGAAAGCATTAGAGCTACCCCCCAACCATTTATGCCTTTACTGCAAAGCTTTGCTGATATGCTGAATTTAAATAATCGCCCATTTTGTAGCTGGCTGAGATGGGTAACAGGCCATCTCTTCGACTTCAGTCTCAGCCTGGCTACAATAAATAAATTCATGCTTTGTTTATATTTTTTTGTTCGTACAAAACTGCACTATCTGTGTAGCCACCCAAAGCCCTAAGAACCTTTAACAATATTTAAAAGCAATCATTCTTTTGCCATCAGCGTCAGTCTATGTTACTACCTTTTGCTCAGCTGGTTAGTCAGAACTGAAGTTGAGCCAAGAGATAAAAATTAGGGATAACACCTTAACAATGCCCAAAAGCATTTCAGCTTTAGATAAAACCGCGGATAATTGGAACACATAGGAGAAACTCGTTCCCCTCCGGTGGCTGGCAGTATGCCGGCTCCATCAGCTCTCAGGCACCCTGAAATAAATGCGCATCCCAACATGCAGGCAGCATTTGGACTTGAAAACAAAGATGTGGTAGCCAGGTAGGAAGAGTGCCATGCTTTCTGGATCTCCTGCTTCTAGGTCTGAAACCCTAATTCAGGAGTCTGGTGGAGGACAAAACCTGTGCTGACTGAAGCTGACCGAACCCATGGAAACCGTGGAATCACCCAAGTCAGTGCCACACAAACGTTGAATTATCTCACCTGAAAAGCCTCATTCAGCTCTTGTTATTGCACTAACTACAGACCACCAAACTGCCCGTCAGAAAACAACCCCAAACCCTGACCTGGTTACTGAAATACATGTCAGTGCTCAACAGCCGTGGCGGTGGAAAGGCACATTACATCCTAACAGGAACGCAGTTAGAAAACACGGCTTCCAGACCCAAGCTTTTGCACTTGCTTTGAGCAACCCTCCTAACCCCCACTCAGCATTCTTTCTTGAAAGCCCATAGAAGCAAGGACACAAACTTTTAATAATATTTGTGGCCAAATATCCATCTCCATCAGAAAAAAACCCAAAAAACAGGAAAATATTCAGCAGAAAAATATGTCCTTCTTTGCCTTTTGATCAAAAGTTTTTTAATCCAGCTCAATCGAGCGCTAGTAAGTGAACACTGATCATATCAGGAGAAAGAAAACAGCTGTTGACACCAATAGCAACAGTCCTGCTGTATCATCTCATTTAATGATCTTCTACTTTTTGCACTTGATATTTACCTCCTTGAAGCTGAGTCCCATCCACCAGTGATATATCTTCCTTTTTTCCTCTTGCAGACACAATATACATCAGAACATTCATTAGTCAAAGCAAAGCTTTCTCCCGTTTGTCTGTTTCCTGCGTAACATAAAATGAAATAAATCATACAGCAGTCCCAAAATTAAGATCCTGGCAGTGAATACTTAGTTTTCTCAAGGATACCTAGCCTGACACTGGGGACAGGGGGATGGAGCCCTATCACTGAACCTCTGACCTGTCTTTACAGTAAAGGTCCCCAGTCCATCCCAAAGGTGATTTCAAGAATGGTGGCTCTGGTTTAGCTGGGTTGACTCTGAGCCTCCATTTCATGGTGAAATAGGTCATCAGGAGCACTGGGAGCCCCAGCGTTGTCTCTGCACCGATCGCTGCAGGTAACCGCAGTGCCACTGGCAGGATGGAGCAAACAGCGGGAGTGAGGCCAGCGGCCAGCCCCTTCTGCCTGAGAAGACAGGGAGGAAGAAGAGGGGATGCTCCGAACGCTGGGTTTGGGTGTTGCTTTCTCTTCCCTTCACTAAGCTGAGCCAGATTTAGAAACAGAGTGTTCTGAAAAAAAAAAAAAAGAATGAAAGGGGTTTCTGTAGAAAAATATTGAAATGAAATATTCTGACTTTTCAAATTTTTCCTTCATGTTCTTGAATGAAAATGTTGCTGGGAATTTAATCTAAAGTCCTAGATAGTTTCAAGTCAATCCAAACCTGCATTTCAGGCAATTGAGATACCTAACATATGTCAGTGCAAGACTGCTGACCATTTTTCCCACCAGAATACTGGGAGATCTCATATGTCACTGAGAGCTTAGAGTATAACAAATTTCTTTTTGTTTTAAGCAATTTCCTTTAGTGCTCAGTGAATTACCCTGTCACACATTCAACAACTTGTTTTCATATTGCTACAAGCAATTCTGCTAGATGAAATTAATGTAGTCAAGTGTATTCTCAGTTTTTATTAAGCTCTCTTGGCTGAGGAAAGATCAATATTTAATAGGAAGATGGGGGAGGGAATGCAAGCAGAAAGGTTTCTCTTTTCTGTCTAGTGTCTGAAAAAAAATTAAAATATCTAATTTCATGAATGACAGACCAATTCAGCCGGTTGGCCGGATTCTGCTGAGTACCAGTTGCAGTCACAAAACTCTCAGGCCTCTGATGCTTTGAAGTCAACAGAGCTGTGCACAGGCAGTACCATAAAAAGAAAAAAAACAACCAGAAAGAAACGTAAAGGCCACGTATACCGCTTAATTGACGTGACTTTGGAGACGCCTGTGTGAGCAAAGTAATTAAAACCCAGGCAGTAGGGAGAACAGGAAGAAAACTGAGAAGCAGTAATTAATTAAAAATATTATGATGTTTCTCTCTGCAAATTCGGTAATTTTCACAACACAGCAGAAGCTAGAAGTAACGTCTTGCACCTTCAGGATGCTGAGCTCTGCAGGATATAGACACCTACCCAATACAGTATGTATAATAGATGAATAAAAGAAACAATTGTTTCAGCTTCAGCATGATGGTGAACTTTGATGGCATCCTAGTAAAACACATAACATTTATTGCCATGATAAACTGCTCTTGAGGGAGTGATTTCCCTGCCCTCCCAGCTGGAGCTGTCGTACTGCAATGACAGAGTGGGTAAGGAAGGGATGGAACAATAGCGAAGTCAAGGAGCTGGAGCCTGACCTTAACAGAGTGGGTGGTATTTGCTGCAGTCCAGAAAAGCAAATAACTCACTCAAAGGTGATAGATTTTACTGGGGAGTGGAAATAATAAAGCTGAGAAATAAAGTGGAGCAAACATTGTATGAAAGCATATTAAAGTAACTGAAGGAGGGGATTTACTTGTCAATAGCTTCAGCTATTAAGGAAAGAAAGAGAGAGAGAGGGAAAAGCAAAAGAGGGGTGAAAGAAGAGAGGAGAGGGAAAACGAAAAAGAAAAAAGAAAGAAGAAAGAAGAAAAAAGGAAGAAGAAGAAAAGAAAAAACAAAAAGAAAGAAGAAAGAAGAAAAGAAAGAAGAAAGAAGAAAGAAGAAGGAAAAAAGAAAAAAGAAGAAAAGAGAAAAAAAGAAAAAGAAAAAAGAAAAAGAAGAAAGCAAGCCTCACAACTGGGAGGTGTTCTTGATTAAATGCATCACTCAGTGACATGTCCACAACACACCAACCCACTTCATGGAACACCTCGCCTGACGGCGAGGGTGTAATTGAGTAGTTGGTACTGGAAAATTTGTTTCTGTTTTCTCTTTTGGAGACCAGGAACTGCAGGGACCTACAGGCAGGAGAAATGTCCTCCTTGGTCACTATCTCAGTCAAGAACGTGCAGGAGAAAATCCCAGCTTTCCAAAGCAGAGGGGACTTCTTTAGATTTTGTGTGTGTGTGTGTGTGTGTGTAGAGCAACTACCTGTACAATTTAACCATTCTTGCCCATTGCCCTATTTTCCATAAAGCCTGAGAATGAGAAAGGCCAGAGACCTACTCACTGGTTTAAAAAATTAGGAGTTACTCTGGTACCAGTGACTTTAATCCAGTTGCATTTGCTGTGTGCAGACAAAACATGACACCGGTCACAATATGTACGTTGGGAACTTGAAAAGGGTCAGTTTTCCAAAGCTGAAATAAATCTGTGGCATGATTGACTATAAAGTGGTATTGTTCAAGGATATTTTATTTGCTCAGCAAAACACCGCAGATCAATAGGAAAAAGTATTCTGGCTGAAAGGAGATACAGAAGCTGCAATAAGCTACAGATATGCACATAGAATGAAAGAAAAGGAAAAAAAAAGCATCAACGTATTCAAGTTACAAGTTTATATGTTTCATAGCTGATTTAAAAAGGAAGGTAAAGAAACTGATGAGGTATCCATTGTCTTTTCTGCAGGGGCTTTTTTCCAAAACACATGTAATAAAAGACTCTCTCTCTCAGTCTGAGGTACTTTTATGGCTCCTATTCATACTGTATTGAAGTGCTTCAAAACAGTAAGGTAGTTAATTTTACAGTGTACTTTTGAGAAGCAGATGTCTCTTTCGCCTCCATGTCACAGAGGGGAAACTGGTACAGAAATATTCCGAGTCAATGTCAGATGGGATATGTACAGTGACAGAGCAAGATGAATCTGGAAATTTCTGGGCAAGAGCGTGAGTTGCCGGTCACCCTTTCTCCAAGAATGATGGCCACTGCCTCTTTGAATCCTTAGGATAAAGAGAACAGCATTATTATTATCATTACTACTACTACTACTACTACTACTACTACTACTATACAAAGCTATTGCTGGAGACTAGAAACATCCCAAAGACTTCACAAACTAGCAGATAGGAAAGAGCTGATGAATAAGACATTGGTGAGGCAAGATAGCTTATATAACAAGATATATTCAATTCCTAGGGGATAAGGACCGGGGAAGCAGCCGCCGGCCCCTTCAGAGGCTGTGTAGGTTCCAGTTTCTGCATGCCTTGTGGCACGGGTCAACCTAAAGCAGGACTTGACTGAAGAACATTAGCAGTAGCGTTACACACTGTGACTGGCAAATCAGCAACGTGGCATCATCTTCAGACTGTTTTTTACTTGGGATGATGGAAACCGGGAGCTGGGATGATGGTCACTGGATGGGTCATCAGATTAGATGTTTCTAAGCACACTGAGGAGTTTTTACTTCTTTCTATTCTATATGGAATGGTAGGACAGGAGAATTACTCTTAAAGTCATGCTAATTAATTGTAAGTGAATGGCCAGCTCTACCGTATAATAATGCCATGATTATTATTTTTCTTTTCCTTAAAGCCATGTCTCTCAAAAAGCTCAGTGGCAACCAGCAGCTCTCTCACCCCACATCCAGTTCCATGGCCTTCTGTTCCTCCCCAGACCCCAAGGCACGGAGGGAGACCTCAGCCGCCAGGACGCCCCAGAGCGAACTGCAGCACCCCCACCACCAGACCCTGCAGCTGTTTGCATTTCCAGAGCTGGTCTCCCCTTCCCCTCCAGCAGACCTGGCCCAAATGCCCTGTCTTCACAGGAGGGAGGGTTACTGCTGTTTGGGATTGGGGGGCAGAGCATTTGGGGAAGCCCAGTGGAGGCCAAGGCAAGGACACCTGAGAGATGCTGCTCCCCAGGGTGCCCAGAGGCTCACAGCAAACCTGTTTCTCACACCCCCATCTCCATCCTCCTTTTCCCTTGCCTGCCAGCTTCGAGAATCACACATCTCAGAGTATCGTCCTTTCTTTTTGATGCAGTTACCCTGCAGTTCATCAGCAGGCTCCTCGTCCTAGCAGAGGACATCATCCTATACATAGCATGGTATAACCAACCACGTATGGAGAAGGAAAAAGAGGAGAGACAATTACAGAAGCACAAAGATGTAGATGGGATGTTCAGCTGTTTGCACATCTAAGAGGAGCATGATTTCCAGCTGCGGCGAGACAGCATCTTCTTTGCACCTCTAGATTACATTACTGCAACTCGCACTGCAGAGGCTGTGCTAGCAGGCTGCTCACTTGTGCAAAATATAGACACCCACCAGGCACGGAGTTCCTGGAAGATCCCAACCCCAAATGGTATGTTGTACTACATGGCACAGCTCCGTAAACCCCCTTACTCAAATCAGCACTTTTTCTGTCCAACTCACTAATTTTATTATTTTTTCCTATTCTATTTTAAATATATATATGTGTGTGTGTGTGTATATACATATTTACCAGAGTAGTATTTATTAATGAATCCTTTATGTCTTACAACTCCTGCAGAGCTGATAATTTGCAAGAAAAACAACAGCCGAAGCATCCCATGGAATACTTTAAAACCAATCTGCAAAACTCTGTGCCAATTGTTCAAACTGAGCTTTTCTAATCTTTTCAACTGTAGCGGAACGAAACCTAGGCCCAGCTTGAGCTACACCGCGTAGCTGTGACTGCTTAGGTGAGTCACGCAATACCGTCTTCCCCAGCAAGAAAGCACTTCCCTTTGGAAGAGAGACATAAATCTCCCGGGAGAGTGAATTTCAAACCTCTGGACTGCTGGATCGCCTCGGCGCTTGCTGAAAGCAGACGTTAAGTAAAGAGCCTGCGTTTAGGAATGGCATGGCCGGCCGCGGCATTTCCTCCTCCCCTCCCGCTCGGCTCGCTCCAGGTATCACTCAGGCTTGGACACACCGGCTGTCTCGGGGAGCTCGTCCCCTCTGATCCGGGTCGGGGGGGACGCCCCAGGCTGCCGGTCCCTCAGCGGGACCCCATGGGGTGGAGGGTCCCACAGGGGAGGTTTCCCAAAGACACAGCCCCTCTTCCCCATGCAGCAAATGACCCGTCTTGCAGGGGAAGGTTAGGTATGGCGGGGTAGTTTTCCCTTCCCAGTGAAGGTACTGGGGAGGGAGGTGTGGGAGCTGTACGCATTTTTCTGTCAGAACAACTACGCTGCAGCCAGTTTACTTTTAATATTATTTGTGTGCACGTTCAATACGTCCTTGCAAGTGCCACAGTGAGACTGTGATAGAAGGTATGTATAAACCAAAATACGTAAAATAAGTAATTCTTCATAATTCAATATGACATCCTTCCTTTAATTTAAACCTAATCAGGGAATAAGAAACTAAAAACAGCTGTAAGCATTCACATTACATCTCTCTGGGGAAATGTACATAAAGTTAGGATTTGTTTTCACCCAATGGAAATTTTGCGATTTCACACAGCCACTCTTTTTGTTTAAGCTGCTGCTTTATTACATTTTCCATAACAGAATTTACAATCTCCACAAAATAAAAAGCAATTCCACTGCATTTTCCTTGGGCAACTCTCTTGCCCTACCTTCTCCCGCTCAAAACATGAAAAGATTAAACACATAAGTGTTTCTAGTAATCTGGCTATCTCGGCCATAAATTCAACAGGCAGGAAAGATTTTTTTTTTATCGGTAAAATATGCCTGGAAACTGCGCACGGCCGGCACAATGCGGACGTTTCGGTTTTTTTACCGTTCATACAGTAAATAAGCTTTTAGCAAACCACATCCAAAGGCCTTTTAAAGCTCTCTTCTCCACATATATCAATCCTGGCCAACAGCGCAGAACTAAAATGCACGGTGAGCTCAGAAGCGAACACTTCCAACGATTAAAATGTTCCACCGAGCATTCCAGTAAGGAGATGCCGGCGGAGAGCAGGAGGGAATGCGAGTCCTCGCGGCACAAAAGGACACGGCCCCTGGACCGCGGCCGTTCAACAATACCTCGGCTATGAAAGGGAGCAGGGAGGGATCCGACGGCAGCGCAAGACAAGCAGAAGCCTGTATCCTCCGCATCCAGCGGGAAGCGAATAATCCGATTACGGCCTTCAGGCTCTTTCAATGTCGGTCGCTAATGAATGGTTTGAGAAAAATGCTCCGCTGCTGAAGCTCACTCAAATAAAACGCACAGTATTTGCGAACAGCGATGCCTTATGAGTCCTAAGTTAATGCTAGCAATGGCCTCTTAATCTGTACTTAATAATCTTCTGGCAGAGTGAAAGGCTGACCCAAGGCAAAGTTTAATGATCAAACTGGCAATTAGAGCTATCAGTAACAATTCATTTTTTCTACAAATGTGCTTTCCACGGTGGGAAGTGCAACTATTAAATTTCCAGACATTTTTCGCTACATTTTAAAAAATGAGACATTATCAACCATAAATACTGCGCAAGATCGTATCTGGTGTTAAACCCAGGAGCAGTGCAGAAAAAGGCAATTGTGATATTTGGCTACGGTCACAGCCATGAGTGTTTTCTTCTTTGCATACAGGAGGAACTTAAGGAAAGAAACACTGTAAATTTTCCCTCACAGCAAAAGACTTTGAACTTGCCCTTGTAGAGGAAAAAACCCACAATGCTGCCGACCAGCATCGCCTGTTGAGAGCCCATTGCCTTCAGTGGTACTGCCCAGAGGACAGAAACAGGCCTTGCCAGCCTAATCCCCCAAAGTATGTACGTACCTGCCTAAGTTGAAACAAGAGGTTTCAGTGGGACTATTCACAGCACATAAACCGGGCACTCGTGTCGCTCTCCGCAGCGTGGGAGCCCAGGAGCGCGACTTCTGACGCCTTCAGTGCTATCGAAATGGTTCTCCCCCGAGGCAGGGGGAATTTTGCAGCCACTGACTTTCACGGGTGGAGTGTGTGGGGGCCAGCATCAAACAAGGCTGGATGCTCCTCTCCATGCCCCCAGAGGCATTGGCCGTTCAGGGTCGCAGCTGGCTTACACCAAGCCTTTCTGCTGCCGACGCGCTCAGAGGAGAGGGGGAGGGATGGTGGAGATGCCCCTCGCCCTCGGTGGGGCTCACAGCGGTGCCACAGGCAGCCCCTGTCCCGCTGTGCGCTCATGATGAAATCCTCCTGGAAGTCACCGGAGCGGCATCACATACCTCTTAGTACACATCTGTAATGGTAATGTTGGAATTAAAGTGCTGATGTGCTTTTTATGAGGACAAAAATGTGCTTGTTGGTCAGCGTACAAGAGAGTTGCGGGAGGGAGGGGGAAAGAGGCAGTAGAAGGAGAGCAAGAGAAAGAAGAGAGCTAAGAAAGACCTGGGTTTGCCCTGTTTTTAACAATTTGCCCAGCCAATATTGTAGGTTTTAAACATGTGCATCATAAACCCAGTGAATTTTTCTTCTGCATTTTTGGAACCTCCTTTTCTCTTTTTTTTTTCCAGAAATCACAAGTTTTATTTCAGAGGAAAAGGAAAGAGAAAGGGAAATGGAAAAGGAAAAGGAAAGGGAAAGGGAGAAACATGAAAAGTAGGTACACTAAAGCATATTTTACTAGACCATTAATACACGCTTCAGGTATATAGAGGAGCAAATTTGAACTTGAGGCAAGAATTAGTAGCCTACTAAAAATGCATATTGTCATGTCTTAAAGGTATAGTCTATAAGAATTATTTTTCTAGTTAGCAAAGACAAAGGCATTTAGCAAATACAGAGAGTACAAATGCATTTCATATACAGTACTGCATATGTTGAAAAATACTTCTCGCCTATATCATAAAATTAAATGATGATTAAATGAATTTGGTAGCCTCTCTAGGTCCCAGACTTGTTTTCAAGAAAAATACATACACATAGACAGCTATATATATTTCCTAAGGTAACCACAGTCCTGTGTACAATACATTAGCATTTATAAGGCTTTTTCAATCATTATTGATAAACAGAGATGGTTTTCCTTACAAATCCTAAAATTCATGTACCCGATGTAGTTCAAATAAGGACAAGACAAATCAAATATGGTTCAAGAACAAATACAGGTACACATAATTCTTAAAATTAGTTTTATCTATTATCTTGATGTTCCTTCTTGTGTGGGCGATTGTTTTGTCTGTTTGTGTTTTCTCTGTTTGCCTTTTTTTTTTTTTTTTTTAAGCCTGGAAACTGCCACAGAAAAGTCTGGCAGCTATAACCTCCAGCTAACTACTAGCAAATGCTAACATGCTGTAAAGTGGAACACTTATACAAGATCCATCTGGCGCATACAAGTAGGAATCCAAGATTTAAAGCCATTACACTGTGCATATGCATTTACACCTTCACCAAAGTTGGCAAAAAGAGTAGATTTTACCCCATGACTCCAGTAGTAAAAGGAGGGGTGTGAAATGTGTGCTGACCTACACTCCTCCGTCCAATTGTAGTTATTATATACTGCTTTTTGGCATGTTACATCCCAGGCTTCATGCCAGGAGTAAATTAGTCCAGTCCTGAACTTGCCTATCAGAAATTAAATAGTACAAGAGTGAAACATGCCTATAAAGTATTAGAGTAGCTGAGCATTTTCTTTTGATCAGTCTCACAGCTTTAAAAGGGCAGTCCACTGGGTCTGGTAAACCCAGCAATATTCCCATCAAAAGGACGTCTCAGCTGACTCTTTTTGCCATAACTGAACAGTAAGAAGGGAAAAACAGCTATGAGCTTTTTCATTATTCTTCGTGAAGGTTACGCTTGCTCAACCATATGCTTAACATTTTAGTATTTTTCTGCTCGGTACATTCCCACCACCTCAGGCAAGAGCAGACCTAGGTTTGTCAGCAATATTTTGTTTTATTTTTATACAGGAGGTATATAGGAAAATATGCAGAAACGAAAGCAAGGTATACACGAATTAATGACAAACATAGCCATCATCACGATAAAAAAAGGGGGGAAAAAAGGTTGAAGGAAAAGGGTACATTTACACTACCAGTGAAATTCAGATTTTTGTTAGGAAGCAAACCCCGATGCTTAAGGCATTCATTAATGCCCTCTGCCGTCTGTCTTGGCGAATTTCAGTGAACACGGACCGCCTCTGCCCGAGAGAAGCACCAGCTCAGAAAGCCGTTTAGGACAACCGAGATTTCTTCTTTTGTACGCGTTTCCCCACCTGCAAGAGGCAGCAAAGCTGCAGCTCCAGTTTACCGCCGCACACGACGGTTTCTGCCCGTCCCCCAACAGCACCAGCCGGTTCCGCAGCGGGCGGGCCCCCCCCCAGGCCGGCCATTTCAACACCAGGTGGCACCAAACAACAAGTTTCGATAGAGTGCGGCCTTGGGTTTGTTTGGTTTGGGGTTTTTTTTGGAAAAAGTTGGTGAAAAGGTCTCATAGAAAAGTGTGATAGTGTAAAAAAACCAAACAACAAACCTCAGCATGAATGTGGGGTGAGTTCACCGAGAGCAATGCCTCCATCTCGATGGAGATGGGGAGAGGTGGCCGGGCAGCCGGGCAGCCCAGGCTCTACCTGCCTGGGCAGGGGCTCACCCCGGGACCTGACAGCAGTAACTATCTCAGTAGCTCACAACAAACATATATCCCTCCTAATTAACTGCTACAAAGTCACCAGGGTTTTGAGTGGGGCTCTCCTTGCCACCAACATTGGCTAACGCTGCTCAACCTGATAGTAACACGCCAGCAAGAGCAAGGGCAGTACTTTGGGGGAGGAGAGAGCGTGTAAGCACAGATGGGACACACCGGACAAGCAACAGACGCGATTTCTAGCCCCGCACTTTGGTCAGGCTGACAGCTCGCCCTCTTTGCTATAGCTTAACCGCCAAATTTTGCATGCTCAGTGCAAAGCTGGGTCATGTGTTACTGTGCTGGGATGGGGTAGAAAGGGTGGTGCTTTCTCCCCTGCAGAATATTGTTCAGAAGGCCAATAGCACAAGAGGATGAACTCGCTGGTTTGCTTTTACCAACGTTTCCATAGTCAATTATAATTTTAGAAGCATTATAACCGTACCTGGTACGAAAGCATTGCACTGTGGTGTTTCACAGAATCCTAAAATTATTGAAAGGGACTTTTGGAAGTCACAGACTGCAGTCCTCCTGCTCAAAGCAGGGCTAACTTAATCTAGACCAGGCAGTTCAGTGTATTTTCCTATGAAGTTTTAGAAACCTCTAAGGTAGAAGTCCCAGAGTATCTCTGGCCAATGTGTTCCAATTCTCAGACACTCCCACACGCAGAGTTTCCCTTGTTGCAACTTGCCATGCGCTTATTAATACACGCTCCTGGGAAGAGCCTGGCTCTATCTCCTTGATGCTCCTCCCCACCTCTGGGGGGTCCCCCCGAAGCCTTCTCCTCCTGAGGCTGAGCAAACCCAGCCTCGCCCCACACATCACCTGCTCCAGCCCCTAAACCGCCCTGGCTGCTCTCCACTGGCCTCTCTCCAGTTTGCTGCCTCCCCCTTGGACTGTGGAGCCCAAACCCAGGTGTAGAACCCCAGGTGCAGCCTCATAAGCACTAGGAGGGGAATCATCTCTTGCTCCCATAGCTCAATAGATGTCAGGCCTTCACCAGCACTGGGGCACAGTGCTGACTCACGGCTAACATGGTCTGCCGTCACCCACATGTCCTCTCCTGCTAAACTGCCCAGGGCTGGTCCGTCCCCAGCCTGTGCTGGTGCATGGCGTCACTCCAGCCCTGGTACAGGGCTGTGCGTTTGTCTGCACTGAACTTCTTGAGGTTGATGCTGCCCCATTCCTCCAGCCTGTGGAGGTCCCACTGAACAGCTGCTTGGGCCTCCAATGGATCAACCAGGCCCTTAGAAAATGTTTCTTGCTCAACAAAATCGGAAATAATCGGATTAGGAAAAACATTAACCAGGACAAATGCAGAACACTGTTACCTGTTATGTAGCCATAAATCTCTATACTGATCACAATGAAGTTACTTCAAATTTTCATTGGTATAACCAATAAAGTTATTCTGGTTGGTGTGGGGGTGTGGGGGTGTGTGTGTGTGTAAGAAAAGCACATCTGAAGACCACCATGTAAGTGGTTGAGAAGCCGCAGTACTGCTGTAGGTGAATTTCCAAACGGAGGGGAAGGGAATCCTGATTACACAATGTTAATACAGTTATTTTACACGCCACAGGTGTTCAATCCGATGCCAATTATTTAATTTCGTTTCCTTTGCGGGATGCGAAGGGGAGCAATCAGAATTTATATACTCACATCTTGCCAAGGGACAGAGGCTGCTCTTAAACTCACAAGCAGAAACTTAACCCTGAAGCTTCCTCAGGTTTTGACCGTAAAAGAAGTTCAAGACGTTATTAGAGACTGTCCACCAGATGGAGCGCGGATATCCCAGCCAGAGGGCCGCTCCCCCTCGGGGGGAAGATGCGACCCGTGGGTACCAGCGCTTGCAGGCCGCGCGTCCCCAGTGACTCGGGGCAGAGCAACAGGGAGGCACTGATCTTCGCAGCTGCGCAGCGGGAGGCAGGATAAAAGACGCCCTATTGTCTAGAAAAATATGTGTGTTTGTACTATACACACATGATGCATGACCGTTATGCTAGCAAACTAACCCTATGGACAGGTTCACAATTATCACTATGTAATTTCTCCAGGCAACAGCAGGTTTGGGGGTGTGATTAGCACAGTCAGAGCAAGCAAGAAACCAGTACAAAGTCACAGAAATGTCCCACCTGTTTGATCAGCTAAAAAAGTTGTATACAAGTCAGGCTTTAACTAATAAAAATTTTAAACGAGAATTCATTTCAAAAAAAGTCAAACAGTCTGTTTAAGAAATGTCAGTAAGGAAAGCCAATTCTGCACTTTAATATTTACCACTGCATTTTGCAGCTGAAGCTGTCCAAAGTTAATTATATAAACCTCACTGCTTTCTGATACAGTAACAAGGTACATTGTCTATGCAATTGTTTCCTGTGATGCCTCCTCTTTCCTTTATGATTTACAGTGCTGCGGTACAATTCAAATCAGAGGCAGAGACTGTGCCTGCCAGATTTTCTGTACGCTAGAGGTCTTCAGACCTTGAACTAGGCCATGAACCTTTTAAGATGTTTTCTATCATAATGAGCAATCAGGCAGTAGTCTTGAATTTCATGTTCTTAAATGGCAGAATTGGCATCCTTCCTAAATTCAATAGCATTAGGGGTGCTCTCTTTCTTCACCGCTGAAGAGACAAAGTGCGTTGCTGAAACTTCCTTCCTCTAAGCAGAGGTTCAGGAAGGATGGAAGGAGCGATGCAATTTTGCAAACTTCAGACTCAATATCTGCATGTCAGGATTACTGTTCAGGGTGATGATGATGATGGGTATAAGAAATTGAATGCCAGCTTCAGTAAATGATAACTTTTCCGTTTTCTTCTGTGGCAGTTGCATTGTTCTCTGCTGGCCATTAATATCTAAAGTAAGTTATGATTTAGGTTATATTTTTACTTTTGACAGGGCGAAAAAAGTTTAAAGGATCTATTTTTAAGAATTCCTTGTTAGACAAATCTCCCACTTATCTGCTCTGAAACTGCCTGTCTCCCCAACAAACAAATCCTGCTCTTCCTCCATCCACACATAATTCCATAAAGACTAAATAAAATAAGCAAATATTACTTATGTGAGTAAAAGGTTGCAAGATTGGACACCAACTGCACAAATATGGAGAATTGGGGCTCAGATCCCTCTGATAAAAGGTCAAGGGCATATTCCTACAATGCATTTCTCATTCAAACAAGTCATATAAAGACTTTTTATCAGAGAGCTACTCATATGAAAAACGTGACAAGACCAGGTTCTTGTGTATTATGTGAACTTAGATACTTTCAAAGTTATAACTCCTATGACAATGATACAGTGTTTGCCTGCTAGAATAAAAAATTATTTTTAAAAAATTATTTTACATTCTACAGAATTTTGTTATAACTTCTCATTTTTCTTTTTAACTAAACCCCCCTACTTTTCAAAAGAAATTGATGCTTAATAATGTATGCATTAAACTAGCAGACTGTACACCAAAAAAAAAACCACAACCCCCAAAAAAACAGTGCTTTTGTGCCATCATTAGAACATAAGCTGCAAATTTAAGCAGTAACGGGCCAGAGTTACAAAAGGGCTTAATTACTTTAATCTAAAACTGTGATCCAAAACTCTCTTTATCCGAAGCTTAGCATTCCTCCCAATGCTCACCCTGAGGGCCCAGTCCGGTCGGTGTCCTCCAGACTGCCAAACAAAATGCAGGCAGTGGCAAGGGGAATGCCACATTTCATGCAATAGCTCACCCACAGTGACCACAAAGATCAGCCCGGGTGGAATTAGTCATGCTTCAGTTTGGCCATTTAGAACTGAGACGTCTGATCTGCAATTGCCAGCTCGTCT
>NW_009222402.1:21729-26264 GCF_000690835.1 Fulmarus glacialis | reverse complement strand
CCTCTTCCCCTTCCATAAACAGAAAAGTAATTACGCAAAACACAACAGCTGCCAATTATCCTACATAAACTATAACCTACTGCTTAGAGCACTCTCTTAAGTTGCAGAGAAAGGAACTGCTTTTCCTATCTTGGTAAAGTTGGCTAACCACCGAACTACTGCATGGCAGATTTTTGCTTTCCTTTCAAGTGAGAGAGTTCAGGCTTCTGCCTCCAAAAAATACTGGGCTATGAGGGCTCTTAAAACCCTTGGTGTGTTTAATCCATAAGATCTCACAAGATGGATACAGCCACAAACTTTAGATCTTCCTGAACTGTATGGTCTTTCTCTGCTCATCTTCTTTCTCTACCTTTTAATCTTGTGCAGGAACACCTTCTCCATCCATCTGGCAATAATATTACCCTTTATGGAATAATCTTTCTGCACAAAACCTTTTTTGTTACAAGTCTCATTTCTTAGGGAAAGTCGTCAAGGAAGTTCCTCACAGTTCCTACCTCCCCCTCCCATACATGTCTTGCATATTTTAATGATGATAATAGACCAAGGGCAGATGTTCCAGCGACCTGGTAGGGGTAAACATTATTCTCCTCCTCTATTAGCCACCCTGAGCAGAACTGAGCCTTGGGGTTTAAACTTAAGACAAATCCCAGCCACTGAGCAGCCAGTGGCAAAACAACCTATAAATAACATACATCCTCTTAAAGCATAAACTGGGAAAACAAAAGAGTAAAGCAATATGTGATACCTACCAAAGTGACTTTTAGAAAAATTGTTACCTACCTAGTGATTAAGTGTGACCAGTCAGGGATAAGTTGTGGTCACTGGAAGGCTGATTTATTCCACCTCAGAATCCACCTTTGGTATGCTGCTATGGTGTGCTGTCAACAGCATTCATACTCTTACAGTTTAAATGCTTTGGGGATGGTGGTGGTGTTGTCTGAGCTTTACGTGTGATAGGACAGTGATAGAAATGGACTAGCAAAAAACAATAAGAAAAAGGAGCAAATCAGCTATGCTTAGGTTTATTTTTCACATTAAATTAGGCTCGTCATCAAGGAATACGAGAGCAGAAATGAATCCTTATCCAAAAGGAGAACTTACCAAATCATTAATTACGTAAGATGTACCATGGAGAAGGCAAGCAAAGAAAAGGTCATTACAGTAAACACTGCAGGAGTATTCAGACCATGAGAGTCTTCACGCTTTTCAGCAAATCCAGCTTTATACTATACAATTAACAACGAATTACATTCCTACTGGATAACTAAAAGCCCTCAAGAACTGGCAGAATGAGGACTAGGATTTAAGTAAGCCTTCCTATGTTTATTCAGTTGGTGAGAAAGCAAACCCAAGATATTTCATGCAAACAGCTTTCAAGCATGAACTCCTCATGCTGAATTTATAAATAGTGAATATTCACCACCTAGAAGTCAATTTGCTGCTTTGCATGCCAGTTATTTTCAAGCACAGATTTGTCAAACTGTACAAACTCTTTTAGTGACTGTGCTGAGACAGCTTACGTTTCAGGGTATAAAAATGGTCCCTGAAAATTGACTCAGAATTAACAACATTCAACAGTAAGGAACAGCATTGGCAAGAGGGGTTAAATGTAATTACAACTCAAGTAATCAACTTGAGTTTACAACTCAAGTAATCAATTACAACTCAAGTGAATCCCAGGGAGACAGTTCCATTACAGGACAACAAAACAGACAAAAATATGTAGGAAACAGGGAACTGGTTAACCTTTTGAACCGGTTAACCAGCTCTCTCCTTAAAGAGCATGCGTCAAAAAATGCGAAGAATGCTCACACTTGGGTTGTCACCCCACCAGACAGAAAGGTTTGTCTGCAATTTTTTCTGAACTATTAAAAAAGAAACCATAAACAAAAAAACCCCACAAAATATTACTCATTTAGTGGGAACTCTGCTGTAAATGTTATGTCATACAGACAATTAAACTTCTACGCTGTGATATATAAACAAAAGCCCAGATGGAACGGTTTCTATAGTTTACTCCCATAGAGCTATCTTGCAAATACAGTGATGAAAATTTTTAAGGAGAAAGATATGTCCTGATTAATTTGGTGGCGACAGGGATAGGGCAACACATAGAAAATATTAATTTTGGATGAACATCTACGTAAATATACACAGCATTCTCAGGTCAAATTATTTTTGTATTTTCCATGTGTTGGGTATATCTTAAGCTTAATGAGTGCCAAGGTTGCTGAAGACAGCAGTAAATTGCTTCATAGTTTTTGCTTTATGCAAAATTGTCCTTTTTCTTGGGCTACTTACTGTCAAAACATGTTGAACTCTACTAGGTCCAAATTGAAGAATTGCATAATGTTTACCTAACACTCGACTGTCAGGTCTTGCTAATACAATCAAGGGTCTGTGCAAAGATTAGAAAGTAATAATTCAGTTCTAGATACTCTGAACATGAAGCTTTTAAGTCTCCATTGAAGCAGGGACAGTCTGGAAAGTATTTCTGACTGTTCTTTGGATTAAGTTCTCAATCATTCCAGTGACCCAAGGAAGACTGCATAAGAAGAACTTGAGGACCTATATATACACACATACTAGATGTCTCGTAAAAGATCCCTTGTAAAGATGTATGTTCTTATAAAACCTTGGAAATCAGATCTACTGTAAGACCTGACATATTCAATTTAAATGCAAAGTTAAAAGCTCTGGAAACTGTTTACAGTGATGACAGGAAACATGCAACAATGAAGTAGTTACCTAAGTTCCCTTAAAGGAGTTACCGAAACTGTTCCTCACGGAAACCAAAAGTACAAATATTTATCGACTTAAGGGTCACCAAAAAAGGCATATGAAGACATCAGTATATACTTGGTTTTTCAATTAATTAGGGTCTATGAATATTGAGGAAATAAAATAGTATCAGAAAAGTAATGCTCTTGACCATAGTGACCTGGGAAAATGATGTGAAAGGTATTCATTGTAAGTTGTATACCTCAGCAAGAGAATAATCATCATCCCCACTCAGCTTCTGTTCAGCAATAAAGATTGATAAGCTGAATTTCACATTTCCACAAATAACAACCCTTTGAGGATTTTTCTGCATTATGATGATAGTAAACTACAACAGTAAATGGTCTTCTCTTGTAGTTAAAGCTGATTAAAAATGAGCCGCACTGACATATGTTACAAATAAGACCATATTATTTGTCTCCGGTGAGCGTCAAGTCTAATATCCTTCAAAAAAAGGTTTCAGCTGTGATTTGTAGTTTTGCTACCCAAAAGTCTAGGGAGCAGTCTTTCTCAATGTCAGTTATGAATGTAATCTGTAGCTTGTAAACATAAGACGCTGATGGTTTGACTTGTTGTTTTGAGACCAGAATAAAAGTCTGGATTCAAAAGTGATTTTAGTAAAATTCCTCTTTATTCCTTGTGGTGGTGAAGCCCGACAGTATTTAGCCTAGGGCCCCCAGCATACTTAAGACAGCCCTTCCAGCAGTAAAGCACACTGTCTCGCTTCACATGGAGAAGTCCCCAGATGGGACTGTGGAGATGTTCCTCTCTCCATCTCCATCCTCTAATAAAGCCACATCTGCCTAAGAGCCAGGGATCTATCTTTTTTAGATATATTTCAGAGGGCTGCAGAATGCTGTATCTGCCAACAGCAGTAATGTTTGGGTGAAACATCCAAATGCCTTGTGTGGGGCTTCATTTGGGGTACACACATAGATGTAGCTAACAAGTCTCCAAAGTCTTCGCCTCACAAGATATGAAACAAAGCTACGAACGCCATTAGCTCCGTTAACACTAGTGGATTTGCTAGCCATTTTGTATTATCCCTAAAGCTGGTAACATTTGCTATCAGCAGCTGTAGGAATCATAAAGACCTGGTACAGATAGCAGCAGTTCTGCTCAGGAGCTACAACCCTTTACAGATACTAAACCTTTGTAAATTAATTTGAAGTTGTCAAAGGACTGTGTAATAGATGCTGAAGGTAAGAGTTCCTTTGATGAGAGAGTCTGGATGGACAACTTTGCAAAAATGGGATGAGTACTTAAGAACCGTAACCATTACTCTATGTTCGTTATTAGAAAAACAAATCCTCTCCTTCTCAATAAGCATGTAAAATTACCTCATTATTATCTATCAACAAATGAAGATGTTCTGGTGACACTCAAAGGCAAAAGTCCTTTCAGCTTCTATATGCCCAAAACTATTTCTGGCAGGTAAAGCAGGAGGAAGAACACCACTGTGAGATGAACTGTGACTAAGATAAGGGTGATTCAGCTGCTGCCACAGTACTTCAGTTTCCAGAAAGTTTTTGGCAAAAATCCCTCATCAGAGGCTCTTAAGGAAACTAAATCGTCTGATTCATAAAGTTCAGAAACAAATGGTAGCATACACAGTCACTTGCCAGACACAGGGAAGCTGCTGTTCTCACAGGGCATCTGGGGTGTGACCTGACACAGTGATAGGGACTGATAAGGACTCTGCAAACAGAAGATTTGCTTTGTCAAACCACAATTACATGAGCTCATTCAAGATG
>NW_009222402.1:8535-21698 GCF_000690835.1 Fulmarus glacialis | reverse complement strand
GCTGAACTGCTAATTGACTTCCATTTGAGTATGGGGCTGAAATCACAGAGTAGTTGAGACTAGGAGGCACCTCTGGAGACCACCTAGTCCAACTCCCCTGCTCAAGCAGGGTCAGCTATAGCAGGTTGCCCAGGACAGTATTCAGCTGGGTTTTTAGTATCTCTAAGGAGATCTCCACAGCCTCTGTGGGCACTGTGACCTTCCCCACAGGTAAAAAAGTTCTTTAGATTTTGAAATGGAATCTCCTGTGTCCCAGCTGGTGCCCATTGCCTTTTGTCCCGTCACTGGGCACCACTGAGAAGAGTCTGGCTCCATCTGTTTTACCCAATCCCCACCGGGTATTTTTAGATAGATAAGATCTCCTCTGGGTCTTCTCTTCTCCGGGCTGAAGAGTCCCAGCTCTCCCAGATTCTTTTCATACAATAGACGCTCCAGTCCCTTAATCACCTTTGTGGCCCTTCACTGGATCACTCCAGTTTGTCCACATCTCTTTCATACCAGGTCATCCAGACCTGGATCCAGCACTCCAGGTGTGTCTCACCAGTGAAGAGCAGAGAGGAAGGATCACCTCCCTCAACCTGCTGGCAACACTCCTCCTAATGCAGGCCAGGATACCGTTGGCCTTCTTTGCTGCAAGGGTCCATTGCCAGCTCATGTTCAACTTGGTGCCCACCAGGACGACCCTCAGGTCCTACTCTCCAAGCTGCATTCCAGCCAGTTGGTCCCCAGCCTATCCTAGTGCATGGGGTCATTCTTCCCCAGGTGCAGGACTTTGCATTTGCTTTTGATGAACATCATGGTGTTCCTGACAGCCTATTTCTCCAGGCCCTTTGAGTGGCAGCCTAACTATTAGGTGCATGGTCTCCTCCCTCCGTTCCGGCTTCTTTTGCAAGCTTCCTGAGGTTGCCATCACTTCGTCACTCAGTTGTGGGTTCCATCTCCCTCCTCTGTTGTTCCTTGTTTAAAGCTCTCCTCGCCATGTTGGCCAGCCTGTTGGCAAAGATGCTTTTGTCCCACGCAGTCACCCTTGATACTTTCCAGGTCTCTGCTGGCTGTATTGTTGGTGACCACATGGATGAGCAGCAGGGTTAAAAGTCTGAGGGCTGGACAAACCTTTACAGTCTCTCTGCAACACCCCAGAGCTGAGCGCCCAGCGAGCAGCCTTGTGCAGGGTCAGAGCTACCCTGAAACGGGCAAAAGGCAGCGGTGTGGTCAAGGACTTCAAAAGTCAGTCCAGTATCTGTAATGTTTTTAGTGGTGATAATTAAGGGAAACTAAGTCAGACCTTACAATTAACATAAGTTTGGGGGTTTTGTTTTGCTTTTTCTTTTTTTTTTTCTTTAACTGCAGAGAAATTAGCACAGGTGATAGAGGCCAAGGTATCTCTCGGTTTTTTATCAGACTCCTGGCACCAACCAACTTCAGCAGCTGCAGAATGCTCCACACCCTCAAGGCCAGGCGCCTTTAAGTATCTCTAGCTAATTCCTAGCAAAGCAGTAAAAAAAAACCCAAACAAAACCCCATAACATTCTGAATCAACAAAGAATCAGACCAGGCATGGATTTCTAGGTCTCAGACAACCAGTATCTGTGATGGCTGGTAACTGGCAACAGTTTCCCAGTTTAGAGTAATTTTTCCATAATACATTCAGATTCATTTGCCAGCCTGAGAGAGACACCAGACTTTATACATACACACTTAAACATTAACTCATTTGGCCTGTCTGGAATTGATAGTTCATAGCATCAGCAGGTTCTGAATATATTGCATCCTCTGCCGTCATAGAAAACAGCCTGAGCTGTTGCCAACAGACCATTGATCTGAGGAAATACACTGAAAGATGCCTTTGATTAGCCCAGTGCTTTGTGTCGCATATTTTAACCAAGCACAGATTGCAGCCTGCAGCAAAAGTTGAGAAAACTAGCAGCAAAACCAGGAAGCCAAAAATCAGAGAGAGAGGAAACAGAGGGGCTCTGGGACTCCACAGGGAACAGCCGCTGGAAGTAAAGTGGCACCCAACAATAAAGGCAAGGGACAGAAGAAGTGTCGCATGAACAAGAACTACCGTACCCCCGATTTCTTCAGAACAAACAATGAACAGTGTTCCAGAACACTCAGATGAATCCCCCAGGCTAATGCAGGTACAAGGTATAAAGCAAATTATCAGATGCAGGAATTGCAAAAGCAATTGTAGAGTATTTAACAGCACAGTCATTTTCTAAAAACAATCATCAACAGAACAAAGGACACAAAATTAAAATTACACAAAGTAAAAGCACAAAAAACTGTTTTCAAGTACTTTTTCTGACTCACATTATAGATGTTGAGTGATGGAAAGCATGACATGAGGGGTGCAATGCAAGTTATATTTGTTTTACACACGTGAATATTTGCAAAATGAGCATGTAAGATTTTTATCTTTGCTTAAAAATCCATTGTGCTGAAGATTGACTCCAAGGCACCCTAACCACTGTGGTCCTGTAACAAATGATGACAGCAGTTAATGTCTTAGCTGTGCTGGCACTGTCATTACTACTGGCATTGAGTCTCCACGGTCTTTATGCATCCCTACAATACTTACATTCCTTTACAATCTTCAAGTACAGGTTTTAGACTGCATTGTCTGCCCAAATCAGGTTCTGAGGTTCCTTATAGATCTCCTCATATAAACTCTATGTATTTATAAGCCGGCTGACTCATAGCTTAAGTGGTATCTTTTAAGACAATTTAATGTGAGTGGAGAAGCATCTGTATTTCTCACTGTCAGCCTGCAAAGAGCTGAGTGTTGATATCAAGGATACAATAAGATGCAACGTGATTTTTGTTTTCAGAAAAAAAGCGAAACCTGTGTGGCTCACGTTAAAAATGCAAAGCACATTTAGAATGCTGAGTACTTAAAAAAAAATAAAATGAAAGAGTAAGATTATTTTCCCAGGGCACGTTATACAAATTTAGTCTAGAGTAATGCTATATGTCAGGAGTCTAGAGTAATGCTGTATGTCAGGAGCAGCCACACTTTTGCAGCTGAATTTCAGCGCTGCCTTTTCTTTCTTCTTTCTCACCCATACCAGGGGCCATTCTCCTTTGAAAACTACTACTCTCCTATGGATTGCTGCTGCTACCTTGTCACCACCCCCTCCTGCCTCCATCTGCCACTGCCTCCTCATGGGCCATCACTTCTTGCTGGCTCCAACAGCTCCAGCCTGGAGGGGAAAAAAAAAGCCAAAGCAGCTCCACTTTGCATCTTACCTCTAACATTGCCATATCTCTTCAGACAGGAACAGGGATATGTATACATCCGGAAGAGGGTCTACGTATAAGGAGTTGAACGCGATTCATAGTTACCGTCTCTGCACAGATGAAGGAGGGTGAAAAAGCAAGATTTCCTTACGGTTCTCCTGCAGCTCCCAGATGCCACGGTGGGGAACAAAAAGCTGCTGCGATTTTCAATATCCCTCTGTCATCCCGCCGCCAGCCACCGGCTGCCGAGCCCGCTGGGGACGTGGTGCTGGAGCGAAAAGGCAGAAGGAAACCGAAAATAAAGAAAGGGCCACCAGGGCTGGAGACGGGGAGGGAGACAGAGCAAGTATAGAAACAGATAATCAGGGCAATGGGTTAGGGGCAAAGCGGGGGAAGGAGGTAAGATCTGGAAATACTGCTTTGCACTTTGCGTTCTCCCATTGCAGGCTCCCCTGCCCTTCAATGCATTTTCCTATAAACTACCTTGCTTTTCACACCTCAGAGTTGTTCCTACGGCAGCCTTCTCCTATCTCCTCTTGGGTTGCAGTTCCCTGCCGAAATTCCCTAAAACTTTTGCTTCCTCCAAATCCCAATTTGCTTCCCAGTCTCTACTTTGAAGCAGCATCACAAGGGAGAAAATTTCCTCCTGTTCCTGAATGTTTTCAGTGACTGAAAACATCATACATGGAACTATGGAGGGAGAGGGGAAAAAGAAAATCACCAGCAAAACACCAGCTTTGTTAGAACTGTCTTTTCTCAAAATGCAGCAGGACGTTTCCTGAAGAAAACTATCCCTGACACACTCCACTTTGTAAACAAAACTATCAGTTCACTGGACTGCTGTCCGAACAGGGTTCTCCCAGGGAACAAAACGCGTTCTGGAAACACAGATACGCCCTGGAAAACACAAAGGAACTTAAATGGGCAGCAAGGGAATAATCCTAATACACTTTTATTACATCTTCTGACAAAAACTTCAAATTATTCGTATCAAAATTTATCTGCAATTAACTAAAAAGGCACCCAAATGCAGAGCATTAGCACAATACGCTCTCATTCCCTCCTCTGAGTTTTATCCCTGTGTACAGCCCGTCCCCTGCCAATGTACATCCGCAGCCGGCCCACAGCCCCCTCCCGCAGCCGGGCGCTGCCCCGGAACACTGCCTGCGCCCAGGGGCATGAGGATGATCTCGTTTAAGGCAGGGACCGCCGTGGCCAGGATCCGCACCAGAAAAGAATTTGCGTAGAAAAGCAGAGCCAGCGCCAGGCGTTTTGTCACCCTGAAAAGGCAAGGATGTCCTGCTCTGACAGCAGCTGCCCGCAGCTACCTCCTCCCTGCCTTTTAAGTTGCCGCGCCCAACAGCAGCAGCAAAAAATGTCCTGCATATCTGAATTAGAGGTGGGGGTACAACCAGGCATCCTGCGCTCTGCTGTCCCAGCTGCCCATCTCCAGCAGAGAGGGGGGAACACCTTGCTGGATGGGACCACCACAAGTAGGCAGCCTCAGTTTCAAGAGGTTTGCTTCTAAGCATCTGAGCCCTTTGCCTACTCTCCTTGCTGGGGCAGCCAAAGTTGGGACATGCACTTCTTACATAGGCCTTAGTTCACTTCTGGCATATGATAAGTCAAACCGAGCAAGTACCAAGACATCAAACTGTATATCGAGGTAACTGAGCAGAAGCACTTTTTTGGACTCCTACAAGCCTCTGTACTGGAAGCAGCCCAACAGACAGAGAAAACCAAACTCTTACAAAGCAAGAACAGAATGAAAGCAATGCAGACTAGAGAGTGTAAAAATTGCAGCTCAACAGCTAAGGTGCAATCATACTTCTCTATCCACATCACAAACCAGATCCAGAATGGCCATAATAGAACGAGGGTCAAATTGCAACAGAAATGCTTCACCGCCAAGACTATTTTCTCATGAATATATAATACTTCAGTTTTTTTATTATTTCAGTTTCAAAAAACAGAAAGAATCCCAAAGTCAGGAATTAAACTATTGCATGAGATTGTTGGCAAGGTCTGTTCTTCCCGCCCAATGCAAAATAAGGCACTTGTCCAGCAACCACATTCTTCTGCCTGTGCAACCCTAGTAGCCCGCTCCTTCCTGCTCCCCCCAGCCTGCTCATGCTCCACAGCAAGACACAGTTATTCCACACGGTGTTTCCTCTTCCCCCGGTCTGGATATTAATGCTTTGCTCTCTGAGGAGACACCTTCTCATCGGATCCTGGGTGAACTAATCGTTTCCTGCTGGAAAGGATACATTCATTTTTTTTCCCCTGGTCTAGGTTGGCAATGGCTGAAAGAGGTAGTTCTCAAAGCCCATCCTCTGGCCCCTCGCTGGAGAAGAGCGCGCGTCAGTCACAGGCAGAAGTCAGGACAAACAAAGGGCTGTTTGTACAGCACCTCCCGTCAGCCCTCCCTCTTCTCATCCCCGCTAGCTCTTGCTCTCTGGGTACATCTAAAAAGATACAGCTGCCAAGAAAGTGAAAGGGAGCGAAGCAGAAGAGAAAGGTATGTCTTGCTCCTGAAATTATCCTTGTGCACTTGTTCTGCTGATGCTAGTTACAGATTAGAAATATATATGGGAACGTGCAGGAGAAGATTTGGGAGATGCAGATACATTGTAGGCAAAAGATGCTGTGCAAGACAGATGCATGGATATGATCCAGCTAGAGATAATTCTTTCACTATCTTGCTCTTCTTCAAGGTTGGATGCTACATATTAATATCTGAAGTCATTAAACGTGCTATATTGCCTTCCAGTACTCAATGTTATTGCAAAATTGGTGAATATGGAGAGAGGTGTGTTCACAATGAATTGCTGTCTTTAAGAAAACTAAATGGGTTTTAATGAGAACTCAGTTTCTGGAAAGAATCATGGTATTGATGGTAATTACAAAGCAGTAATTCACTGAATTCATCCTCAGTGAACTAGCTGCTGTCCTTACAATGCACCAACTGTTCAAGCAAAATAGATTTGAAGTATTTTTTTTTTTAAATGGAAAAAACTTCTTCATAATAATATCAGTTATGCAGCTCTTGTGTAATGATTTCTTAGGAATGCACTAATAAGACTAAGTATTACGCACTAACACACCTCAATATTAAATGCTTAGCTCATTTTACAGGTGTTTCTGAAATGGAAACTTGACAAACAAATAAACAATAAAAGACATTTTATATTGAATAGGTATTTTTAGCCCTTGAACTCGATGCACATTAAGAAGCAAATATATACTAAATTTGCTTCACTTTAAGGGCAACTTGTTAACCCAGCACATAGCACTGGACAGATGGGAAAAGATCATACACCAAAAGTTTAAAAATTAATGTATTCCTTGATTTCAACATCAGGCAACTGGAGATGCAGACCACTTAATAACTCTGAAGGGTATATTTAATAGTTGATAGACCAAATTGTAAATATTTATATTTTCCCAAACATGCAGGATCTCTAGAGGTGCTGAAATACACCTCTTGTGCCATTTCTCAGTTTTCCCTGTTTCTATCCCCTATTTCTAACACCTGAGCTCCTACTAATACCATGTGACCTTTAAAGGGCATCACTTCTCATGAAACATTACCCTGTTGTTCTTGGCCACAGAGGCTGAAACATGGGTTTTTCTCTTTGGTCTTTTCTGACTACCTCCACATCTAGCAGATCCAAAGACTATCTGGTGCCAAATTGCCTGGCAGGATAATTCAAACACTCTCAGCTGAACGAGCAGGGATAGCACTGATTCCTGACGCACCAGGCATATTCCCAAACTGACCATTTTCCTTTACACAAAACTCCAAATTATTTCGAAGCACTTGTTATCCCAGCTGCCCTTGTTCTCAAACTTTACTTACGCTGTGTCAAAGTAACCGAAGTAATTCATTGAAAAGAACTTACACAAATGCAGGGAGCTGATTTTAAATATTTTTAGATGGCTTTCCTCCTGCTAGAATTTAAAATGATATAATCTTGATAGAGCAACCTGGTCAGGCTTAGCATGATAGGCATTGCTACTTTTTCAGAAGGTTTTATAAAATAAAGAAATGTAAGAGGGTGCTTGCTGGCAATGAGTCTTTGAGTCACCTTAGTGATTAGATTTGTTCCCTGATTTGTTTTATGAGAAAAGACTGTTTCTATGTATGCAAAAGCAGATAAGGTCTTTGACACGTATTTTGAAATAAATATGCACGTACTAGCTCTGTTCTTTACCTAGGCAATCAGTGACATTCCATCATCTGTGCAACCATATTCAGGAAAAGAAGCTGCAGCAGTTTGTCAGAAAAAGATGCTGCATCTGAAAGGTCTGCCGAGTTCATCAGCATCGATCCTGTGCAGGGAGCTGATGAAACACTTCAGCTCCTTGGCAGTCTTTCATCTGCAAATAGGGACCTTTCTCTCACAGGAAAGGAATAACCTTTTGAAGAAAAGGTTTTGACTAAAAGTTTCCTTTCGGTTATGATCTGCAAAAAACCCAGAGGAAATATTTAAGCAGAAATAAAATTGTAATAAAATAAATACAATGTTTTTTCTGAATAATAACAATGCTGAGCATTGGTAGGATGCATAACTGACCTGATAGTGAAGCTGTCGACCTGTAGCTCACCAGCATATCGCTAATACCGGTTTCGGCAGTTATCCATATAAGCCCTCTTGACGATGCACTATAGCAATATCCTGTTCTATTCCAAGGCAAGTAGTGAGTTACCTTGAACTGTAGGTCACAATTTTTGAATCCAGCAATCTGACAGTCTATAGAAAATCTGCCCATTTTCAGGACAGAATGAGTTCCTACGAATTTTGAGCAGACAGGCAGGTGGCCACAGATTCAAATGAGCATTCTGGAAAGATCACCCAAATTATTAGAAATAAAAAACACGTACACAAGAGCAAGATATGATGAATGGCTCATCCTCAGGGGAAGAACTCACAGAATAATCCAATCACAGGAAACAAAGACATAAACCCCCTGCTTCCTAAATTTCTCTTTCATGGAAATTTTCTTCCATTAAATACTCAAATAATTAAGCTCAATTATTTGAGCAGAAGAATGTTAAATTGTACTCCTTGACATTGGCATTTATCAAGGTATAGTATAAACAAACTTGTTCTCTTTAAGCATTAGACTTCTCTGCGCAGAGCCCTCATAACTGCAGTGTTTATACTCCTACAAAAGAACACCATTATTATAATAATACAGATTCTTTACTCAAGTCTAAAAAAACAACATCAGGCAAAGTTAGAACAATGTTTACTTTATTTGAGAAGTAGTTTTGAGGTCTAAAACTAATAAAGACAGTATGTTACTCAATACTGCACTCTAAGGTAATTAAAAAATAGATCCCCAAGGCTCCATTACTCGTAGTTTATAGGAGTCTCCTACTCAAAAGTTCACATACAAGTTCATGGAAACTAAAAGGAATCATTCAATGAATTTTGCTTCTATGACAGAAGTTCAAAAATACACAAGACCTTATTTTCACTTCAGTCATGTTCTTTAATATATTGGCCGCTTTTTAATATTTTATTTGGCTACTGGTGTTCAAAAAACAGGTTTGCACAGAATCTTACGGAAAAACATAATCGAAGAGCATCGAGGTGTAGTATTTTATGCCTAATATGAATCCAAATTCCCAGATTTTCTTAGCTAGAGTCTCTGGCGCGTCATTCATTGGTTGAAGAAATGGAAGATTAGCATGATAGCAAGTGGTGATGTAACTACCCAGGAAAAATTACTACAAAATACAGTAAATTTATGCATTTAATAGCTTACTGTTTGTATTTTCAAAAGTGGCCTCAAGAGTTTTACAAAATAACCCAAGTGGGACTATTGTCTTAGTGACTTCTACAGCTGGCATGCCTTATTTTTTTGTGATCTAGATAATGGCTCTGCCATCTTGACTTGGCATTTGACAGTCTTTGATCAGACTTTGCTTTATTCCCAGTTATTTTTGGGTTAGTCTAGAGCACTCTATTCTGCAGCCCCACAAGAAAGACTAGAACCAGGCCATAATGTTGTAGTGTCAGGGGGTCGACTCCGAGTGCCAACAGGATGAAGGGCAGCAAAGTCTTCCTTGAGGCTAACACAAGCACAGTGCGGAGCGCTCAGGGACAGCTCGCTGGGCAGAGATGACATTGCTTTAGGTTAGTTTTCAGAGCAGAATTCCTATTTAAATTCAGTAAGGTATCAGACCCCTTTCATTCAAGCATGAGGAAAGATAAAAAGCCCGCTCTCTCTCCTAATACCAATAAAGTCTAAGTTGAAGCATTGTTCAAAATGCTAATTTAAAAGTGAATGCAAGTTCAAGGGTCTTACCCAAGGCTTTGTGGCATGGTCACTCTCAGTCCAAAGCAGCACAGAATAGCAGAGCCAGCCAAGCTCACGCAGACGATGGAAAGCCTAGTCACCAACAGCAGAGTTTTGCAAGGGATAATTTATCCCATCTTTTAAAAAGCAGCATCAATTAAACCATAATGACCTCCTGTAGCAAGACTCAGCTAAGCAGTTTGCAGTACCAAAAAAAAGAGATTAAAGAAAGAGCAAGTTCTCAGCAACACTAGACCATCCCAGAGCCTGCAGCGTAGGCATCCCAGAGACCAGTGTCCAGGGCAGCACTGCAGAGAGCTTCAGCCTCCTTCGCTGTTTAATGCTTCAGTTTCTCGAGCAGTCCACGACAGAGGATTCAACCAGCAGACAGTTTTTCCACAACTTTGATGGGGAAAGATACTATTAATTTTATATGAGTTACTCTTGTTTCGACAGGCAAAATGGCCAGGAAGGCAAGGAAACACACCCAGACATTTTCCCCTGGTTTGGTAGCAATCAATACATTCACTTACACCACTGAGAGAACACGGCCAGCTCAAAGCAATTTTCTCAAGGTGAGAGGCCAAAGAAACAAAATTGCCAGCAACAGAAGCCTCAATTCCCGATGAAAGGATTCCCAAGGTTGTGCAGAAAGTAATGAATATCAATTCTGCTGCAATATTATTTACCTCCTAGGAGAAAACACTCTCCAGCACAGAGGCTCAAACCTCCAAAAGTTCACAGGAAAGAAAAGAAAAATGCAAGCCAGAAAGCAAACTGGGGAAAGAGATCTGTTCAACAGCTATACTTGTGTCACGTACCTCATTTCTCTTTAGCACCTTGCTGCAGGAAGCTTCGCAAAAATGAAGATGGTCTCAGTGCTGCTTCTGCTGAGCACCCTCCTGGGTGCCCCCGCGGTGCCTTCCTGGCGTCCCTCTTGTTACAAGAGGGCCCTCAAAGACCACAACTGTCACAACATCCCCGAAGGCACGGAGAACCTTCGACAAATCGATGATGGTCTGCAAGATCACTTTTGGGAAGGAGAGGGCTGTGAGGTGATCTGTTACTGCAACTTGAATGAATTGCTCTGCTGCCCAAAGTAAGACCATGCTCATTTCATACACACCTGTACAGTTCTATATGACTACCCATTATATTTCCATCGTTTTACAGTTTTCACTGGAGGAATAAGATATCATTTTAAAGAAATGCATTGCTTCAGATGGCTTGAAATTATATCAAGATATAGCCAATTACCTGATACACTGCCAGTTTTCAGTTTTTGTTTTCCAGGGGCTCACCTAGGACTTGCTTAGCATATTTTGTAAACCTGCATGTCCTATTATAGGGGACTTTAGCATTTAAATCACCCAACTTTTGACTCTTCTGTTTGATCTAAACTGAGAACTACATCAAATCCTTATTCACAGCACTTTGTAGTGAAGATGTTTTCAGCACCATAAACAAAACCATTTGATTTCTGTTCCACAGTAAAGAACCATATTGCTATTCTAAGGCGTATGCACATACGTTAGTTGAATAAATGATTCTGTAAAGACAGCTGTTTAAAGTAGGAAAGCACACAGTGGGGAACAGAGATTCACAAATGCCTGCAAGGGAGGGAGAAGATTTGGCCCAAGAACATCAACACTTCTCTGGCTCGCTGGCACTGCTGACAAAGCTGAACGGTGAGGCTCTCACTGAACATGGGTTTTTTTGTTGTTGTTTTACAGAAAGAATGTACATCCCAACAAAATTAATATTGAGTTAATAAACACCACCAGCCCGTACTGGTTTGAAGTAATAAAATGTATTAAGAGGCACTATTTCATTCAGCTTTCCAGCAACATCTTTTCTTCAGAAAATTTTAAAATACCAACACTTCAAAACTTACTAATACTTCAGGGACATTAAAATGTGATAGCATTATACAGGCAAGCAAAAATGACTTTTTATATGTGCTCCTCTTACCACCCAAGTTTGTCAAGTCCCTAAAAGCCAACAAAAGGCAACTTTTCAGCACTCCTGTAGAGGACTAGATTTGAACTAAGTGGGAAGGACTTCTAAAGCTAGAAACCTCACATTCAAACTGAGAGCAGGGTTTAAATAAGTTTTTCATATTTCAGTCTCCCTAAAACCAGATATGGTGTCTTCACCCTGAAGCATGCTTTGGGTTTCCAGCTTCAACCTCTGAGTTTTGAGCAGCCTCGGAAAGCCTCTTACTTTGATACAAATACATAAGGAGGTCTTCCTTCAACCATCTTGAGGTACTGAAGACCTACTTTGCAGGTCTGCTCTCAGGACAAACTGCACTGAACAATATGCGTGCACATAGAGCAGCTCTTTATTTTTCTAAAATTATGTATTTGGTATGTATTACGTATTTCTCAAAGCTAAAATACCAGGATGGAGAACTGGCACCCTGGTCAGTCAATGAAAGCTTTGCCATCACTTCCAAACCAGGCCAGCACAGGTAGAAATACAGTATCTTCATCCAGTTGCATTTGCATTCATGCAGTTGCATTTGCATTGCTGGAAGGGCATCCCACAAACACACTAATTCCACATATATCCCACCAAAAGCTAAAAAAAAAAAACAACCCACAACTGGAAATGAATGTCATGTTAAACCTCTGATAAAGCAATAACCTAATTATTTAAATATCTGGTAATATCTTTCAGGGATATTTTCTTTGGACCAAAGATATCTTTTGTGATTCCCTGCAACAGTCAGTGATGGACATTAAGTCTGCCAGTGATGACAACAGACATCATTCTACAATCATGCAATAATGCTTTCAAGGGGAAAACCAAAACCACCACCAACAAAAAAAATTCCTAACCACAAGGCAGTGCCTCTTTTTACACTGTAGAAAAATTTCCTTTCTATTCTTTTTCGAATGTTAAATATGTAAGAAATTCTCCTTTCAAATGTGGTAGCTGCCTTAATTTCCATAATGATGTAGAAGACTGTACAAGCTCTTAATGCATCCTAGTATGCATCCCCCAGCAAAAAGCATGACTCGCGTTACTCAGCACAACATTCTCAGCTAGTTTTGATGAAGAAACTCCAAGCTTAAGCCTTCATGTGGCTAAGAACGTGACTCTTGTAGCAACCTACTGCAAGTGCAGCTTTCTATTGCTTTACTGCCACCACACAGTTAATGTTGTTTTAAGCTGAAGCTACTCAGTACCTGGCACTTCTGCAGACAGCCTCCCACGTTCTATTTAGGCATCTTAAACAAAATACATGCACATACAGAAGGCAAACTTTCACCATTCGTATTTGAAAATTCCACTGGGGGGAAAAAAAAGTCAAAACTCACATTAATAGTAGTAAAGCACACTTAGGTCTTAATTAAGTCTCACTGGTCACCTGCATTAACTATGGAATCTGTAAAACCTTGAATTGTTTAATCTTCACATTGAACTTTTAAAATACTAGAAAAGTTACAATAGTATATTTTTATATGTATATATTCAGAAAGACATCTGAAGAGGATGGGACTGATGCAAGGTCTGTTAAGGCAACATAAAAATCCACACTTAAGCAGCTTTTTTAATCAAGCCTTGTTTGAAATACAGTACCTCAGAATTAAGTTAAAACGCTGGCT
>NW_009222402.1:0-8504 GCF_000690835.1 Fulmarus glacialis | reverse complement strand
GTAGGGAAATAGCTAGGGAAGAGAAGACAAAGAGGTATCTCAAAATATTAGAAGTAACCATCTTAATGTTTAAGAGGTATCGTGATCTAGGCTGTAGATATACAGTCACTTCTCAACATGTGCCAATACTGATTACAGTGCAAAAGAAAAACAGCCAATAATTTATGTCCTTTTATAAGTTTAAGGAAAGCCACCTGAAGAAGCCAGGCTTACACTCAGTAAGCCTGGCTTATTGCCTTACATATAAAAACTCTTTAGCTATCAAGTCAGTCATATGGAGGGTGTGTAGTACTGAAGTAAGTATTTAGTTTTTTCCACTTTAAAAAAGGTGTACTGTTCATCTAAGAACCTTACAATATTACATCATGAAAACTGCTACCACCAGTTTACCAGACTTATTTCACATGCAGTATGAAATATCACAATGACTGTTCTTCTTCCTCTGTTACTAAATGAGGGTTGGCTTGTAGGGGAGGGGGGTGATTATACATAGCTAATAATAAATGTTTCAAGTAAATCTGTGTGTACTATTTTTGCCAAGTAATTTTTAGGCTACTGACTGTTAAACAAACAGTTTGTGTCACCAGGCTTTTTAAGCCTGGTTTGTATAATTATTCCTGAGTCATTTGGGCTTCCTACCAAATCATCAATTAAGGGTAAAAAAAAAAAAACCAAAAAACCCAAACCACAAACAAACCATGAATCTGGCAATCCACAGTCAAAATATCCAAAGTCAGTGCTCTGTTAAGAAAACATATGGTATCTGCTCTTGTGCAGAATTCTCCATAAGCTTCTAGCAGTAATAAGGGCATGTAACTTCAGTTGGTTTCTACATGAATCATGTTGCATATGCCTGGCATTCACAGCTTTCCAAAGCAGCAGTAGCAAAAAATTTAAGGCAGATGCAAATCTGGGCAGTAAAGTTAGTAGGTGGTTACTCTCCTTCCACCACTCCTGGCTAAGGAAAATCCATAATCCACTGGAGAAAAGTTTTGTGCCTTTCCACATGCAGCAGGATAGGGTCACTTAGGCTACTACTTTAAGACCGACTTCCCATAGAAACTTGATTTTGTTTCTCTCCCTACTCTCTTCCCCCCGCAAAGCTTCTTCTACAGGTCCTGCCAGACCTAGGTGAGAACACTCACCCCTGCCACGCACTCAGAGAAAAAGCCTTTCTCCTTCAGATGTCCCATCCACGGCCAAGTTCCCTGGCTGTTTCTCCAACTAGTACTTTGAAGATGACAAGCTCAATTTGTGCGAAAGGTATTTAGCAAACAACTTTACAGTCACTGTACTGAAATGGGCATTAAAACATCTCTTCAAAGGAATACCAATTTTAGCTGCCACTACCTAGATGTCACGAACCGTCTTGAACTTAGGCCAGCACCGCAGGACTTTATTGTGGAAATACATAAGACACTGCAAGTGAAAGAAATCCAGCCACTGAGAGCTACTGGAAAGGCAGCCAGTTTGAGGTTAGGGTTTATCATCATTCAGTTCTCTGCGAGTGTCATGGGTCAAAAAAGCAAAATGAAGCATCTTAGTTGCAGTGATGCCAGCAAAGTAGTAGTTTTCAAAAAACTCACAAGATTAACATCGAGCAGATTAGACCATAGAAATACTGCTTTCTCATTTTTCCCAAATGAAGAAAAAGATTTTAAACATCTGATAAGGTTAAGAGTTGCAACAAATGCTAACTGAACAAGCTGTGTCCTCCTCTGCTTTAAGATGAGAACTTTTCTCCCTCCGCCTTTTCTTCAATCTATGTGCACAGCTTAAAGCAGAAAGAAATCATATTCCATATACCATGCATTTAGGCTGGCACAATAGTTAAATGACAATACAAGAAGTCATTCACAATATCATCTTCAACATCAGACTTTACTAAGATATTCAATTAAAAGCAAAAGTATTGCTGGGTATTTTCCTCATATATTACCATAAGTTTTGGTGTTTGTTGTTTTGTTTGGTTTTTGTTTTGTTTTAAAACAGGCCTGAGCTAATGCATGCAATGAAAAAGAAATAGTATGCCTGTTAGAAGATACCATATTGACCCAGCACAGACTGTCTTCCATTCTCCAATTACGTTCTTAACCACATTCTATATAGATGAATGGAAAAGTCTGCAGCTAAAGGATTTCTTACCGAGTGGAAGGATTTCTCGGCACAGTAAGCTGCAGCAGTCTTTTCATCCGTTCTTATGGCTTTGAAATTCGAGAGCTGCATTTTTTTCCATTTTAATATAGGAGCAGGAAAGCCTCGGTGCTTGGAAGCACATATCCCAGCAATGACAAGATGAATAAACAAATCAGAAAAGCCCGCATCAATTCTTGTTTCCGAAGGGGAAAAAGAAAATGTTATTCAGCCGTTTCTGCCCAGCTAGCAACTGGAACTGTCATTTAAAGCCTTTTACCTTAGGAAAAAGAACCTATTGCCAAGTCTGCTACAGCTTTTTTTTTTTTTTTAAAAGGCATTGCATCATGAGAACTTGAAGTACATTCATAAATATATCCTTGGCACACTTTAATTGAAAAATATTTTAATATTATTACATAATTAGTCAAAGCTTAACTATTAGGTACAAGTAACTCACTAAATAAGTTACAGACACACACACTTGAGCAACAATATCAGTGATATTTATTTAAAATACTTTTGCTGAGGAAATTTGTTTCGTAAGAGATGGTTTTCAAACAAATCAGCAAGGTTATGAAAAATAAAACAGAGACAAACTCTCTGGGGAGAAAAAAAGTTACAAAGAAAGCTTTTGCTTATCAACAAAAACCCTCAGTCTTTTGATTTGCAGCCTGAGTCTCTGTCTCAACATTTTCCACCTAATGAACACCACTATCCATCTTTAGATCTGGTTTGTTCTTGTCATTCTTCACCGAGTAGATGAAATATGTTAAGGTGTCCTTTTCATTCACTGGAATTGTCCTAAAATGGCAGCCAATTATCTATAAAGGAAGAACGCAAGGAAATTAAACAACCACTCTTATATGCAGAAACTGAAGGTTCAGATTTAAATCAACTACATTAAAGTTAAAAGCTCGATCAAGAAGCTTAAAAAAAAAAAAGGAAAAGCTACCTCTCTTCAAAAGTCTTTAATAGTCATAAAAAAGTAAACAGGAACCATTTTACTGAGATCTATGAACTAAATATAGCAGATTGTACCCTAATTTCCAAAGTAAAAAGCCCAGAAATTTTTCAGGAAAAAAAAGGTAAGTTCTCAAAACAAGCATGGGAGTATCATTACATCTGTATCGTTAAAACTTAACTATAAAGCAAGTAATGACTATAGCATATCAACAGAGCTACAGCACAGAAATGGGAGGCTACTGCTCATCACTCAAGAGGGCAGGGGGGAAGGAGAGCACATGTCTGTATCAAGTCATGTATAGAAACATCTAAGACAACACAAGAATCTTTGAGAATTATAATTGACCATTCAGCTCTTCAAAACAGAGCTATCAATGAAAATTCACCATGCTGTAACCACTAAAATATGACAATCTCTAAACAGTTCTTGAATCACTTTTGTCATTCCAGAAGTCTTTCCCTTCATCAAAACGAACATCAGCTTTAAAAGAAAGCACTCAAAATATTATACCTATCTAAGACTATTCTCTGGCTTTTTGCCCAATACTTTGGTAGATTAAAATTACCAAGAGGAAGTGAGAAAAATGGGACTGCTCATTTAACTACCACAGGGTATAAATGTTTAGCATAATTAGCAAGTTAAAAAGCTTTCTAAACCCCACCCTCCCCCCCCCAAAAAAAAAAATCACAGAGAAACGGTTTGTGACAGAGTCCTTTAAAGTAGGACTAAGTAACAGCTAGAGGAGTGTCTGTTGTACATTAGGACAGGTTACGAGGAATCACATGCACTGTAAACTAAGGAAGTTCTGCAGCTACGGCTCACAAATACCTGCAGGTCAAACAAAGCACGTGACAGAAGCTTTGCCTATTCACATCAAGCAGCGTAATAAGCGTAAGCAAGCACAAATATCTCATGAGCCGTACCTAAAGCAGACCCTTAGAAATGCTAGTTTTGCAGAACAAAAACTGCATGTGCTTTTTCAAATCACAGTCCTGCTAATTCAAGAGCTAGCTGTACCTCAGCTCACATAAAAGAAAACAGAAGACTGATTTTAAATTCTTACTCATAGCGGCAGCCGCACTATTCTTTTATAGCACAGCCTTGAGATCTCCCACACATTTAAGGACCTTGCCTTTAATACACACAGATAAAGGGAGAAACTAACAAAATGTCTGGACCAAAGTACAACTGAGTGTATCGCTGCACAAAAGTGAAAAAATAGTTACTGTATCTCCCTGTTAAGAGAAGATCACCAGTTCTCCCACGTATTTACATCAGCACACTGTAACCGCATCTTTGCGGCGCAGAAGGATTCCTTTAAATTACAGCAGCATGCAGCAAAGATGCTCGCATATAGCTGTACTCATACACAGCTTCAGCACTTTTAGAAATATTAATAAGAAAAAACCTAATTTCATAAAGTTCCATTTTTCTGATGACAGATCCCAATGGTTTTGATTAACATAATTATCAATAGAAGCCTGTTTTTCAGATTTCCATACTTTACATACACAGAAACACTTATGTTTGTATTAACTAGCTTTTTAAAGCAAAGTCTGAACCTTGCTAGACTTTCACTGCCACCTCTCAGTTTCTAGCTCTTTCCAGCAGGACACTTCATGTGAAGGTGTGACTGATGCACAAGACTATAAATCCACGATTCTATGATATTCAGGGACGTGCAGATCATCTTACTGTTCCAACTCAACACTTTGTGTTTTTAAGCAGCACACACACTCCTTTTGGAAGTTAAGAGTCCCTCCTCTAGAAAGAACTCTTACTTTTGATTTACTTGGCTCAGGAGCTGTGGCCAATGAAGGAAGCTAGATAAGCAGTCCCCTTTTGTTCTCCTAAAACCCAGATTACATATGCTCTTTATGCAAGGATCACATTGTATAGAAAACCACATGCCATAGCAAGTTGCATTTTCTATTATGGAACAAACACTCGTACGTACTTCAACGAGCTGTGCTTTGTTAAGTCCCGGTCTGGTCTGTAGTTTGAAGTGTCTTTTGTACCTTCGAAGTGTGTTTACTTGTAACTGATATAAATCAACCTAGAAGAAAATGGGAGGGGGGGAAGGGGAGGAAAACAATCTCATGTAACTGAAAAGGATTCAGTCATTAATAGTTTACCTCTCAAAAACATTTTGGAATCTCAGATACATAAGGGTAAACCGTCAGCTCAGCAGATCTAATTTTGACAAAAAACAAACTCCACCCCGCACCTTCCAGCAGAAAGGAAAACAGCCCAGCTCGGTTTAAGAGCATTTTATTATTACCGAACATGGCTCTGCCTCCCTTTAGCTGTGGACAATATTTGGAACTCATTATTGTACTTTAATCAGTTCTGGGTTTTTTGTTTGTTCCGCAGTTCAAGCATGATAACAGAAAGCCCAGTAACAACTTCCGTATAACCTCTATGAAGATGCTGATGCAAAGGAAGCCCCTATATTGTGATTTTGGCCATCAAGTTACACGCAAGATATAGCACATACGTGCTATCTCACGGTGCGGATTAGAACTGGGAAAAAGGCTAGAGCACGAAGTTTTCTTGGCTTGAGGTGAGAGAAGAAAATAGCTGCTCTTGCTCTCCAAACATATCCCTGCCACATAAGCACAATGCAGGAGTTACGTGCACGGGCATAGTTGTCCACAATTATTTTTCAGTGCGAGTTGACAGTTAAGAGAATTGCACAAGGTCCTCTCAGGGATACAAATACACAACTTTAACCCAGTATTCCCTCAGTTTTGAATCCCATGAACTCTTACGAACAGTCACTTCTCCCAGCAACAGCTTGCCCTCCCACCCTCCTTGACAATGTAAGAGAGCTTAATCAGATGACTGAGTGGGAAAGCACGCTGAGAAAGCAGGCTGAATGAGAAATTCTGCTAGATCATTGCAATTACAGTAGTGTTCTCCAAACTCACTGCATTAAAGATTGGTTAAGGCGTTCACTTCCTCTTTAAATTCATTTAGTGGCCTCAACTATAGAATATTTAAACAACAACAGTGCTACTGCATACTTGGTAACTTAGCCAGACTTGATGTGATGCTGCCTTGCATGATAGAGGCTGGGCATCCTTTGGTATTCTAAAAGTTTACATGGCACGAATTTCACTTCCCAAGTCACAGTGGAGAACCCACACACTAGAGCATCACACAGAGGAGTAGCAGCAGCTTCCCACCAAGTCCCAGAAGCTACCCGTGCTGCAGAAGCCTCTTCCCCTCTCACAGGAACCACTTCTAACAGGTAATGATGGTCACGACTGAGATGGAAACACAAGGGCCTTACAAGTCTTCAGAAGAATGGCACTTTTTTTTTCCTTAGTAAACTGGATAACAACTGAACATAAAGAAGGTCAAGGGCCAACAGGTATCTAAGGCATACAGTAATCACATGGGATGAACATACTGCCGTTGTCCAAACAGCCAGTTGAAGCTTCTCACAAAATACTTCCCAGGCAGTTTTCTTTCCTGCAGTAGTACCACTAAAAAAAGCTTGCTTTCCTGTTCTAGAGATATCCATCGGTTGTGACATGTTTTATAATTCTTGCATGAGAAAACAAAACAGGCTTGCAGGAGAGCTGCGATTACCACTGTGCCAGAGAGCTACCTGAAGTCATACAGAACACTAGCTTTAGACAGAACTTTCAAAGAAGCAGTCCCACGTATTTAACAAAAAACACAGCCCAGCATCAAACTATGCCCAATCCCTTAAAATCCTCTTAGCCAGAGCCTTCCGACTGGAGCCACGTGCCTTTAGGCACAAAGTTTCATCACTTATGCTGCCGGTATCTGCAGATGCTGACCATAAGGATGGCATTAAATTAACACTTACGGAGCAATTTCTGAAGAATGCTTTAAAAAAATCCCTCTTAGAAGGGACCGGGTAGGCATGACAGGCTCTGCTCAAAATTAACACACTGAAGAGCACCTGCTAAACCAGGCTGTAGCAGAAATAACACAGAGCACATGTAGGAAAAAGAGCCTTAGGTGCAGTCCCTCTCACTATACTATGCAAAAGGTTTGAAAGCTGCAGTTCAGTTTTATAATGGGTGAGGCTTCACTGGTCTGCAGTGGAGAAAACAGGTCTGAGAAGCACCACCCTTCTCCACTCCTTTCTAGCACTGCTCCCCAAATGTCTCTTCTCCCAGCAAGGGGTAAAAACAAAGAGCTACCATCATCAAACTTTCCTGGTTAGACTAAGGCAACGGAATAACTGCAAGAGCCATCTGCAACACGTTTAGCACAGAAGGAAAGGATCGGAGGGACAGGGCAGCGAAGCATTTATATCCCAAGCCCTACGAGCAATTGCCTTCAAGTTGTCAACTCCTGCAGAAGACAAGAGTTTGTGGATACGTGGCAAAGCACCACTCTGGAGAGGAAGCACTAAGAAGGAGAAAGTTGAAAATACCAATTTTCTGAGAGAAGTAGCAGAGACTTAAAAATAATGTAAAGAATCTTGTTCATTCTACTCTGCACAATTAATACAGAAAATGCACCATAAAATTCAGTTAGCTTTTGTTATATTAAGAACTGAGTGAATCAGGAGCCTTCCCTTTCCTGCATGCCCCAAAATAAGGAAAGCTGCAAGGGTGGAAAAGCGGTATCCCTGCAGACTCGGTAGTCATTAAGAACAAGCTGAACAAAACAATTAAAAAACCCCAACTACTTAGCTACCTCTGGAGTGTCGATGTCTTGCACTGGTGAGTCACCATCATCGTCGCTGCCTTTTCTCTTTCTTCTGTTTCTCACACTCTGAATTAAGTTTTTGTGGAAGTCACAAATATACAGGTGTCTTGCCTAAAAGAATAACACTGCGTCTTTCAATCAAATCCACGGAAGTATCTCCCAGACTTACAATATAAACGCACGTGCAAAGACAACCCTCCAGCAACCGCAGTCACGTTAACGGAGTTCAGGAAGCTTTCCTACTGGATTCTTCTAAATAAAGAATGTGTTATGCTACAGATCACTGCCACCGGCTCGGCCCGGCTGCAACCGACTGATTCAGTAGTAACAGGCTGCAGAGACACGAGCACAACCTTCCCTCCGGCCACTCATCGCAACTCGGGGATCGGGAAGTAAACAAACAAAAAACAAGCTTTCAGTTGTTTTTGGGAGGGCAAAAAGTCGGCCCTCGTTTCCCACCGGCTCTCATTTCCCATCTATATCCTCCCCCCCGCCCCCTGTTTTACTTCCACCACCTAGGCGAGATCAAGCAACACTTTTTTTTTTTTCCTTTCTTTTTTAAAAGTTCCCCTTTGTACGGACCTGCGCGCTTTGGGAGAACTCTTCGGCGCGTACTAACCCCGATTTTCAGAGTTGCGTGCTTCAACGGCAACGAAAGCTCGGGGCTGCGTTTAGGGACCACGCCTGCGGGGCGAGGAGCCCCCGGGCC